>NC_036865.1:3403542-3416065 GCF_002910315.2 Salvelinus sp. IW2-2015 | reverse complement strand
CTCTTTAGGATGAGGTCAGGGCTTTTGTGATGGCCACTGCCAATATCTTGACTTTGTTGTCCTTAAGCCATTTTGCACAACGTTTGGAAGTATGCTTGGGGTCATTGTCATTGGAAGACCCATTGTGCGAACAAGCTTTAACTTCCTGACTGATGTCTGAATGTTGCTGTCAATAGATCCAATATTTTCCATCCTCATGAATCGCCACATATATTTGTGTGAAGTGCACCAAGTCCTCTGCCAGCAAAGCACCCCCCAACAAAATGATGCTGCCACCCTCGTTGCTTCACGGCTTGGGAATGGTAATCTTCGCTGTGCAAGCCTCACCCTTTTGCCGCCAAAACATTAACAAGTCTATATTTTTGTATTCATCAGACCAGAGGACCATTTCTCCAAAAAGACAATCTTTGGTCCCCCATGTGCAGTTTGCAAACTTTGAAGTCGCCTTTTTTATGGCGGTTTTGGAGCAGTGGCTTCTTCCTTGATGCAGCGGCCTTTCAGGTTATGTCGATATAGGACTCGTTTTTTACTGGTGGAATAGATACATTTTGTACCTGTTTCCTCCGCATCTGTCCACAGGCGATCCTTTGCTGTTGTTCTGGGATTGATTTGCACTTTTCGCCACAAAGTACGTTCATCTCTAAGGAGAAGAACGCATTCTTCTTGAGAGCGGCATGATGGCTGGTGGTCCCATGGTGTTTTAACTTGCGTCCTATTGTTTGTACAGCATGAATGTGGTACCGTTCAGGCATTGTGGAAATTGCTCCCAAGAATGAACAGACTTGTTGGAGGTCTCCAATTTTTTTTTCTCGGAAGATCCTTGGCTGATTTCCTTAGATTTCTCCATGATGTCAAGACAAAGAGGCCACTGAGTTGGAGGTAGGCCTTGAAATACATCCATAGGAACACCTCCAATTGATCCAAATTATGTCAATTAGCCTATCAGAAGCTTCTAAAGCCATGACCATCATTTCGGAATTTTCAAGCTGTTTAAAAGGCACAGTCAAACTTAATGTATGTAAACCTCTGACCCACTGGAATTGTTGATACATGAATTATAAGTGAAATAATCTGTCTGTAAACAATTGTTGGAAAAAATGTGTCATGCACAAGTAGATGTTCCTAACCGACATGCCAAAACTATGGTTTATTTAACAAGAAATTTGTGTATAGTGGTTGAAAAAAGAGTTTTAAGGACTCCAACCTAAGTGTATGTAAACTTCCGACTTTCAAACTCTCTAAAATGTAGCTGCCGTGGTTCTGTCCAGTTCTGAAATTTAAGACCAGTGTAGCGTAGAGGGGAAAGATAGACCCTTTATATAACTTAAGAAAGGAGATGAGTGAAACAGAGGGTTGAGTAGGATGGATGACAAGAGAATGAATGATGAGGACGCAGAGCAGAGCAGGTCGAGCGTGAATAAAATATAAGCATAAAGCAGAGAAAGGATTAAGTGAAAGTGTCAGCTATTATGATAGTACCGCAGGAACCCAATTTAGAATGCTTAGGAGTGAGGCTTGTGTCGCGATGTGCCCTTTTTGGGTGAGGATCATACCCCTCTCTCTCTCTTTCTCTCTCCCACCACAGGTTTCCACGCGTCATAAATACCTAAAACTCTTACCCCACTCGGCCAAAATAAAGGTTGAGAATCCCTTTGTTCCGCACAAGAGAAAGACTTTGCAGTATGGTAACATCGAAGGTTGAGTAATTTAACATTATTTCTGTTTTCCAAGCTGTTGGAGTGGTCCGTGACACTTAAGGAACAGTCATGTCAATTTGTTTCATTTGGTGTTTCTCTTGTTTGTATACTCTTCTCAGTTATGAGGTTTGCATCTGAATGTTGTATAAAATAAATGCTTGAGTATAGGAATACTTTTGAAAAGATGAAGTGTGATGTTAGCCTTCTAAATGAGAGTATTGGTTTTCATATACAGTTTTAACTAGTCAGTGACCACACCACGTGACATCAGACATTTACATCGGCATCATGGAACACCCACCTCGTTTACTAAAGTACAAAACCCACTTCTGACAAAATGTACATTAGACCAAAACATGCCGGGTGAGGCTGGTGTGTGAAGTGGTTTAAACTACAACTCTACAGAAAGACAAGACCAGAGAATGATGTATCCTTTAATAGGGATATAACTACTACAGACTTTGATCTCTGGTGGACAAACCAGAGGCTGTCTGTCGACTGGACTATCCAGCAGACGGGCCGGCGATCGCAGAGAGAGACAACAAAGCATACACTCGTAATTATGCAAATTGCAATTTCTTTTCGAATGAGCGGTTGTTCATGTTCAAAGTATAAGCATTTCCATGAGTGTATTGTATGTACAGGGGTACACTCTAAGTTTCCCGCTCTTGAGTAGTCCCCACCCCCTTTCCTTGTCTACCAAGCCTTCATATTCGGCTTTCGCCCACTAGGACTTTTCAGTATATCATGTCAGTAAGCAATGTATAAACAGTTGTGTGGTGTGTGTTTATGTAATTCTGTGAATTGATTAGTTAGTTAGTAAATAAATAATTAAGCCAATTTTTAATAGCGCTGATTCAAGATTTATGTTAGGGTTCGTACAGATATCCAAGGATTTGCGACTTTCAGGAATGAAGACTGATGAGGTAACAATACATTAATAGAAGACTGTAATGAAACTCTATAAACAACACATTCTCCCGTGGTGCCCCCGACTTCCTAGTTAATTACGAATTCTGTGATTCGTTTAATTACGGAATAATTACACATAGCGAACTGATTTGAATATAAAAGTCTTTCACATTTAATGATAGTCAAACGCCTACGACACTAGGGATTAGGGTAAAAAGACCAGATCAGAAACCCTAAATCACATGAAGGAAATAAATGATAGGAGTTGTGGAATGCCATGGAAGGAACCATGAAAAACCAGTAAGAAGAATACCTCGCAAAGATATCAAGGCGGAGGGAACCGCCTTGTCTGAGGCTCCGAGCGGTATGCTGGAGAATGGGAAAGTATCAAGTAGCTTAGGGTAGAGATTCAAATTGTTGTGTTGCGGTGAACAGTCGTTCTGATTGGATATGAATGGGAAAAGATGTCACGAGACGAGGTGACACAACTAACGACGTAGTAGTGCCTGACTATTGTGATTCAGCTACATGCTGAACCTAGACCTATGAGTGAGGCCCAAACTACAGATTGACCAATTATTTTTAACATGAAACTGATGAACTGTGACTACTAGCCTAAAAATTCCCCCAAAAGTACACGGATGGGAAGCGTACGTAGTAGACCTGTAATCGGAGCCAACTGTCTAACCTATAACGGTATCTGAAATCAGACGCCATGGCAACATGACCATAGAAACTGTGGGACAGCCGTAAAAAAAAGCACTTGAGTAAATTAGCTATGAAAAACTGTTTTTGTCAAACCCGTGCAGGTGCCAGATGAACCTTGCACTCTAGCAGTCAAGGAAAGGAGCGTGGTAAACTCATTGCTAGGTAACCTTAATTGCAACCAGAAGGGTGGTGGCTATGGGACCAAACCGTTGTTAGTAGGGTAGGATGTTTGAAGCTTGGATAAAGAGCATTTCCCCGATCAGTTTGGCAAGGTGTCCCCATTCTTAAGAGACTGAAGCTCCACCTGTAACAAGTACAACTTTTAGACTGATGACAAAACCCATGAAATTGCATTAATAAAACTATGGGCAACATAATTGGATCTGAAAGCCACAGTTCTTGCATTGATATATGTTTACCTGTTTCAGGAAGCTGGGCATATGTCGCACGTCACGACTTCACAGGAGAGGCATTTGAACACTATATATTTATTTTTATTAAAATGGAACATGTGAACTGTCATGTGCCTTAATAAAAAACTTGTATGCCATCTGTAAATACGAAAAATAGTTAAATTACGAGCCTAGTTGAAAGACAGGAAACTTCCCGCTAGCCTGATTGGCTGAGATAATGGATGCCAAAGAGTTGAGTATTGGTCTCTGCCATGTAGCATGCTTCTGTCTGTAATGTGAGCTGCTCAGTATGTGTAGATAATCCTTGCTACCGCGGGCTTCTTTGAAAGATATAACATTAGCCATGGGAGAACTGCAAAAGTGTTGCTACTTGCTCTCAACAACATTGCTGCACTGAATTAGCAGGCGCTCTCGACAAAGATCAGTGAGAAAAAGTTTTGATGGACAACTTCCGCGGAAGTTGTGATGGACAACGCGAGCCAAACAAGCTGCCCACACAAAACGTAGTTAAAAGGGTTACAGTCTGCCGTAAACCATGTATCCATGTATACTGCCGTTCAAAAGTTTGGGGTCACTTAGAAATGTCCTTGTTTTTGAAAGAAAAGCCAAATTTTTTGCCCATTAAATAACATGAAATGATCAAGAAATATAGTGTAGACATTGTTAATTATGATTTATATACATTTTTCATAGAAACTTTTAATTGTAATTAATCACATTTGCTTCTAATTACTGCTTTTGTGTCTTTTAAAATTATAAACTGGTTTAAAACCAGTTCATTCTGTGAGAGCTGCGAGATATCAGACCCCCTGACTTCGTCCACATTTCATTACGTTAGTCTTATTCTAAAATGGATTAAATACCAAAAGAATCTTCATCAACCTACGCACAATACCCCATAATGATGAAGCAAAAACAGTTTTTATGTTAAAAATACAACACAGAAATACCCAATCGTGGTCAAGGCCTTGTCAGGGAAGTGACTAAGAACCCGATGGTTCAGAGTTCCTCTGTGGAGATGGGAGAACCTTCCAGAAAGACAACCATCTCGCCAGCTCCTCCACCAGATCAGGCCTTTATGTAGGTGGCCAGATGGAAGACACCCTCAGTAAAAGGCACATAACAGCTCACTTGGAGTTTGCCCTAAGGCACCTAAAGACTCTCAGACCATGAGAAACAAGATTCTCTGGTCTGATGAAACTAAGATTGAACTCTTTGGCCTGAATGCCAAGCGTCACGTCTGGTGGAACCTGGCGACATCCCTATGGTGAAGCATGATGGTGACAGCATCATGCTGTGGGGATGTTTTCAGCGGCAGGGACTTGGGACTCTTCAGGATTGAGGAAAAGATGAATGGAGGAAAGTACAGAGAGATCCTTTAGGAAAACCGGCTCCAAAGTTCTCAAGGATCTCAGACTGAGAATGAAGGTTCATCACCTTCCAACAGGACAACAACCCTAAGCACACAGCCAAGACAACGCAGGAGTGGCTTCGGGACAACGTCTCTGAATGTCCTTGAGTGGCCCAGCCCAGAGCCCGGACTTGAACACGATCGAACATCTCTGGAGGACCTGAAAATAGCTGTGCAGAGACACTCCCCATCCAACCTGACAGAGCTTGAGAGGATCTGCAGAGATCTGCATCCTTCAACGCTGTTCGCTGCTCTCATTTGCATCTCCAAGTTATTCTTTTCTTTCCTCTAAAGGAAGCCGCATGGCGTGTGGGCTCGAGTCTCAGAGTCGGCTTTACCTCACAGATTGGCTTCGCAGTTGTAAAAACCTGACCGCTCACTCTCTCCTGGTGTACTTGTGATATATTGATCTATCGATTTAAAGGCTTAATTTAAACTATGTTATCTGGTTTCTTCGTATATACCAGTCTTGTCAGTACAAAACAGAGCTACTCTCTTCACATGCATCCTATCGGTACGGGCATGCGCCTCTATGTCTGGCGATCTACGTCCGCGCAATTTGTCAGCGATTTAAATGGAACACGTCATCCATGCTTTATGAGCCTCATCATAACTCTCATCACTCTTGGCATTTTCATTTAATTTGTATTTAATTCGTCTAAACAAAATGTTTTCCGTTTACTGTGATATGTCGTGTCAGTTCCTGCAATCAGGTCTATCTTGAATAATGGAGATATTCTCCAGCAGCAAACTATGGAGGCAGGTTAGCCATCGACAGTAATGTGTGACCGGCCACCTTGCATTCAGTCTTATGTAGCAAAATTAGGAGTGGTGTTTTTTATATTGGATTAATTTGTAGAGACTCAGAGCAACACAAGGGTATATTGTACACTGGCAGTTGAGGAACAATGGGAAAGTTATTCTCCTTTGAAAGTTGATAAACTTGGAACCCCACTTTTTAGAAAATGTCCCTTGAACTATTTTGGTATACCTACTGGAAAAGCTCTTTTTTTGTCTACACATATTCAGCATCGTTCACACCCTCTTCAGCCTTAGCCCCACCCTACTCTTTAAGGCTTGAACCTGTGAGGCCATGTGCTAAACAGAGTGAGTAAGGTAGTGTAGTAAAACAACCAACGATTTCAACCACTAAAAGTGTGAAATAATAGTAGCACTATAATAAAAAATAACTCCAGGTAAAAATACACTTTTCTAGTCCTTGCCTATATCCTAATGATTTTGGTGCAGGTCAATTGTTCTTCACATTACCGCTCTGGTAAACACACACTATATCAAATCAAATCAAAGTTTATTTGTCACATGCACAGAAGGTGTAAATGGACCGTGAAATGCTACTTACTGTCACAACTTCCACCGAAGTCGGTTCCTCTCCTTGTTTGGGCGGCGTTCGGCGGTCGGCGTCACCGGTCTTCTACGCCATCGTCGATCCACTTTTCATTTCCATTTTGTTTTGTCTTTTCCTTCACACCTGGTTCTCATTTCCCTCTCATTAAGTGTTGTGTATTTTAACCCTCTGTTCCCCCCATGTCTTTGTGTGGAATTGTTTGTTGTAAGTGCTTGTGCACATGTTTACTGGTGCACGTCCGGGTTTTGTTCCCATGTTGGTATTTTTTTATGCCTTTGGTTTTGAAATTAAACTGCTCCGGCTATTACCTAGTTCTGCTCTCCTGCGTCTAGTATCACGTCTGACCTTAGTTTTTTGTTATTTCTTTGTTTTAAGTATGGTCATGGGCGTGAGTTGGTGGGTTATCTAATGTTTGTTTTTCTATGGTTGGGTTTTTTCGTTTGCCTGATATGGTGTTCTCAATCAGAGGCCAGGTGTTAGTCCATTGTCTCTGAATTGGGACACATATTTAGGGAGCCTGTTTGCTTATTGTGATTGTGTGGGTGGTTGTTTTTCCTGTATCTCATGTTGTAGTGTTTTTGTGTCAGCACTATCCCATTCGATCGCTCACCGTTCGTTGTTTGTTATTTGTTGTATAGGTCGTTCAGTGTTCTCTTTTAAATAAATATCAAGATGAACACTTACCATGCTGCATATTGGGTCCTCCGATCCTTTCAACTACCTCCTCCTCAGATGAGGAGGACAACGAGGCGTGACACAGTCTGCCTTCACTGCCACCAGTTAGGCACCCCTTACACTTTCATATTTGCATAGTAGCAATATAAAAAATAAAAAGTGATTTGGATACAAATATTTTATAAATATTTTATAAGTTATAGATGATGCCTTACCAGACACTAGGGGTATGCCGAGTAGTCGGACAAAAGAGTATCGTAACGGATTATTGCCATTTCTGGATACGATTTTATGATCCAAGTAAACCATACTGCACTGTCTTGAGTGAGTCAAATGTGGCATGGTCTAAATAACTTAAACTGGTTAGTTTGCCTGTCTGTAAGCGAGAAGGGCGGGCTGTACGTTCATCCTCCTACTCGATGTATAGAGTGAAGCTTGTATTTCTTCGGTCCACTAGCTTCATGACTTCACACGATTCACTTACTCGCATGTTTCGCTCTATCAATTTAGCTTGGCTGCTGGCCTGCTTAATAGTGATAAATCAACTTGGTGAGGAATGTTGCTATCAAGCTATCAATTGGCCATACTATCTAACAAGTGGGGCAAGGGGTAGGGAAAAAATATTAAAACTAACTGCGCAACTTGGCTGCCGCTAGAAATTGAGTACACATACAGACACACCAACCCCTCCACGCGCTGCTCCCTAATCTGCAGCTTTTTTGCAGTGGAGAACATCAAAATCAATCCAAATTTTATTTGTCCCCATACACATGGTTAGCAGATGTTAATGCAGTGTAGCGAAATGCTTTGTGCTTCTAGTTCCGACAATGCAGTAATAACCAACAAGTAATCTAACCTAACAATTCCACAACTACTACCTTATACACACAAGTGTAAAGGGATAAAGAAATATGTACATAAGATATATGAATGAGTGATGGTCACAGAACGGCATAGGCAAGATGTCAGTAGAATGGTATAGTGTACAGTCTATACATATGAGTGAGTAATGTAGGGTATGTAAACATGAAAGTGGCATAAGTTTAAAGTGGCTAGTGATACATTATTACATAAAGATGGAAAGATGCAGTGGATGATATACAGTAACAGTATATAATATACATAGAGATTGAGTAATGTAGGGTATTAAAACATTATATTAAGTGCATTGTTAAAGTGGCTAGTGATTACATTTTTACATAATTTCCACTGCAATTCCCATTATAAAGTGGCTGGAGTTGAGTCAGTATCGTTGGCAGCGGGCACTAAATGTTAGTGTGTGGCTGTTTAACAGTGTCTGATGGCCTTGGAGATGAAGCTGTTTTTCAGTCTCTCGGTCCCTGCTTGGATGCAGCCTGTACTGACCTCGCCTTCCTGGATGATAGCGGGTGAACAGGCAGTGGCTTGGCGTGGTTGTTGTTGTCCTTGAATGATGTTTATGGGCCTTCCTGTGACATCGGGTGGTGTAGGTGTCCTGGAGGGCAGGTAGTTTGCCCCCCGGTTGAGCGTTTGCAGACCTCACCTACCTGTGGAGAGCCTTACGGTTGTGGGCGGAGCCCAGTTGCCCGTAACCAGGCGGTGATACGCACGACAGGATGCTCTCGATTGTGCCATCTGGAGAAGTTGTGTGAGTGCTTTTGTGACAAGCAAATTTCTTCAGCCTCCTGAGGTTTTGAAAGGCCGCTGCTGCGCCTTCTTCACAACCGCTGTCTGTGTGGGTGGACCAAATCAGTTTTGGTCCGTGATGTGTACACGAGGAACTAAAACTTTCCACCTTCGTCCACTACTGTCCCCTCGATGTTGGAGAGGGGGTGCTCCCGCTCTGCTGTTTCCTGAACGTCCACAATCATTTCTTTGGTTTTGTGCAGGTAGGTATTTTGGCCAACATCTTATTTTAGGTATATTAAAACACTCCAAATGTGACTCAATTTGGATGTTATTTAATGGACAAGAAAAGTGTTTTTTCTTCAAAAACAAGGACATTTCTAGTGACCCAAACTTTTTTGAAACGGTACGTTCAAAAGCTAGCTAGCTAACATATTTGTGGGCAGAACTGAAAAAGCGTGTGAGCAAGGAGGCCTACAAACCTGACTCGGTTACACCAGCTCTGTCAGGAGGAATGGGCCAAAATTCACCCAACTTATTGTGGGAAGCTTGTGGAAGGCTACCCGACACGTTTGACAAAAGTTAAACAATTTAAAGGCAATGCTTCCAAATACTAATTGAGTGTATGTAAACTTCTGACCCACTGGGAATGTGATGAAAGAAATAAAAGCTGAAATAAATCACTCTCTCTACTTATATTCTGACATTTCACCTTCTCAAAATAAAGTGGTGATCCTAACTGACATAAGACAAGTCATTTTTACTAGGATTAAATGTCCGGAATTGTGAAAAACAGAGTTTAAATGTATTTGGCTAAGGTGTATGTAAACWTCCGACTTCAACTGTATAATTCCACCATCACTCTCCAGCAACTAGGTCAATGGCTTTGCTCTGCTACACCTCACTTGTTTGGCCCAATCTATTTGACCTCTTCTCAGCAATTGCTCCTTACCATAGCTATCAATAGATAATTTATTTGGTTTGCAAGTATGTGGCCGTCATTCATTTTACACCCGGCTCTTGTTTACTGCATGCATGACTGGGTTTGAAGCAGAAAACATCTCATATTTGACAAATCACATTACAGCATGTGTGTTTGGGTGCTACGTAACATTTCTTCTAAATAAATCAGCGTAACAATGCAAGGCACGTGACAGGTCAGCATTGGGCCGGGACTCGGGCAGGTGCCCATATCTTCCCGCATTTCAATGTGCACTGTTGTGTCTAATGCTCAGTTAGCGTTTCATGTCAATCATACATATAGCATTACGACATACACTGTCGGGTTCAACGCTCGGTTAGCGTTTCATGTTAATCATGCATATCTCTTACGGCATGCGTGGCTGGGTAGACATACACACAGATGTCTCATTTCAACCAAAAACATTCCATATGATACTTTCCWTTACAGCATAATTGAGCTTTTGTTCTATTCTTCTCATGCARCTCTTTTACATCTATTTATCTTGTCTTCAACCGTTTAGATCCAACCATTGCTCCACCGTGTCCCTTCTCCCTGGTGAGTAACTTATTTATTTTGGGTGTTTCGATGCCAGCTGCCCAGTATACGGTAACCTGTCGTCAACATCTGGCTCTGAGGAGAATTTGTCAGAGACGAGGCCTACCCCAAACTATTCAATAAAATTCCTCATTATATTCTGTCTCGGTTGACATTCAGTTAAGCCTGTACTTGACTGAAAAGAAAGGAGAGAGAAGAGAGAGTAGTTTAGGGGATGCTCCAATCACAGGAGGGTGGTTAAAAAGTTCATAGTGGGTGGARTCGATTATGCTGAGCCYCGGGACTCTGGTCCCGTCATGTCATCAGACAGTAGCGAGGAAGGAGGAGCGCCATTCTCAAATCAAACAGTAATTTGTGCTGCATTTTGTCAACAAGGCAGCATGGTGCATCGTCCAGAGACATACATCTCTTTTCCATAAAATAAACGTTTGAATTGTCTAACTATTTTTCATTGGGAAGGCATATAAAGCGTTCTTATCCTCAGCAATCACTTTTGRATGGGAAAYCWTWATCCTACTAATTACTACACGTGCTAAATTACGTCACTTTTGTTTCGAGCCGACTTCACRGTGGGCTTTGAGTGAGGCACCTGGCAAATCGAATGCAATCAGCTTTCAGCCGGTGCAAAACACGGGTGCCCGGGGGAGAATAATCGAACCCCCTCAATTAAGCACAGCAAATATCAGTCACAGCACACACATCCATTCAATTAGGGGCAATCAGCAATCAATTAAGGTAAATCATTGGTGAGATCATGCAAAGGTCAGTGAAAAATAAGATCACCTGAAAATATGAAATAATTTTTGATGAACACCAGATCAAATGCAATAATGAAAACAAGAAACAATTCATAGTGAATACCTTCATAAAAGGGACATTTTCCACAGACATTTTACACGTGCGTGAGTACCTGCGTGCAACACACGTGTGCTGCATGTGTCTGTGTGACATGCATGCGTGTGCTCACATGTTTTAAACACTTTGGACAAAGGCTAGCTTATGTACAGTAGTAATGGGGTTATGAGGTCAAAGGGCACTTCTAAACAAAGGATTACACATGCACGTCCATGACGGGACAGTAGTGGAGAAGGTGGAAAGTTTTAAGTTCCTCGGCGTACACATCACAGACAAACTGAAATGGTCCACCCACACAGACAGTGTGGTGAAGAAGGTTCCACAGCACCTCTTCAACCTCAGGAGGCTGAAGAAATTTGGCTTGTCACCTAAAACACTGACAAACTTTTACAGATGCACAATTGAGAGCATCCTGTTGGGCTGTATCAAAGCCTGGTACGGCAACTGCACCGCCCTCAACTGCAGGCCTCTCCAGAGGGTGGTGCAGTCTGCACAACACATCACTGGGGGCAAACTACCTGCCCTCCATGACACCTACAGCACCCGATGTCACAAGAAGGCCAAAAAGATKATCAAAGATAACAACAACCCGAGCCACTGCCTGTTCACCCCGCTTCCATCCAGAAGGCAAGGTCAGTACAGGTGCATCAAAGCTGGGACCGAGAGACTTAAAAACAGCATCTATCTCAAGGRCATCAGAATGTTAAATAGCCATCACTAACACAGAGAGGCTGCTGCCTACATACAGACTCAAATCTCTGGCCACTTTAATAAATGGATCACTAGTCACTTTAAATAATGCCACTTTAATAATGTTTACATATCTTACATTACTCATCTCATATGTATATACTGTATCTTATACCATCTATTGCATCTTGCCTATGCCACTCGGCCATCGCTCATCCGTATATTTATATGTATATATTCTTATTCCATCCCTTTAGATTAGTGTGTATTAGGTAGTTGTTGTGGAATTGTTAGATTACTTGCTAGATATTACGGCCCTGTCGGAACTAGAAYCACAAGCATTTTGCTACACTGGCATTAACATCTGCTAACCGTGTGTATGTGAACAATTAAACTTGATTTGATTTGATGGATGACTATATTTCCTGTTTACATTCTAAATGGGTCCACGTATGCACCTGAACTTGACTGGTCCACAGTGATTGTTTGGAAAACTGTTAAATGGTCCTACTTACACTCACCGTCAACATAACTAATGGTGATTGAGCTGGAAGTTAACTGTTATGAAGTTTTTGTCTCATAAGAGAAAATGTATTCTACATATTGCCTATAGCCTCTCATGATCTAGGTTTTATTTCAAGACAGTTTGGCATTGATACAGATGCATATTGA
>NC_036865.1:3386244-3397282 GCF_002910315.2 Salvelinus sp. IW2-2015 | reverse complement strand
TCGGTTACGTAATTATTACCCCCAGCATGTCTGTTTATCCCATGGGCGATTCGGACGGGATTAGTTTTACCAAACCGCCCCCATAATATATATTTTTTCTCATTCAAAATGTACCGTTATGACGGAAGCCTGGAGGCTGTTCTAGGCGTGAAGATATTTCAACTTCTCTAGGGATATAGGCTAATATTGTCTTTCAGTTCGAAGAAAGACAAAATAATATCATTAAGAAACATGAACTGTATGCAGACATTTAGTGACGTGACGTATTTGGTAATTTATCAATTCATTGGCAAAATATCATCAACTTAATCTTTTAAAAGAGAAATAGGCACTGGGAAAGTTTATATATGACATAACAGATCATTCATCTGTAGGCTACATACATAGCACGTTGTTTTAAGCATCAATTTGTTCCCGTGTTCTTACTCAAACTGTGTGCAGCATCTGTTCAACTCTGTAATATCCCTTAAAACGCAGGGATGTTGATACACACAGGATAAGAATATCCTGGGAGTTTGCCGAAAAACGGTACGTTTTTGGGGCTGGAATAATAAACTCCCTGTTATGGGTCCGGATCCGGTTCGCTTTCCGCCAGTTGAGTATGGAGGATGTGGGCCCTCTTATATATAGGCTATACCCAGCACTTCATTCAATTTATCTTTGGAGTTTGCCAAAAAACAGCAGGTTATTCTGTCTGGAARTGTTACTCGCCTGCCATGTAAAAATTACTGACATGGCAGATTCGGACGGGAATGAAATTACAAATGTTGTGTTTTGTGCTCATACACATAATTACATTACCCGACCTCCCCCAGTAAAACTAATCCCYTCCAAATAGGGCTAAAGAGTGAGTGAGTTACTGGCCTCCCTGGTGTTTGTCCGAGCCTGTCCAGGTTTTTTCTTGGCAAGGTTGCGAATGGAGAGAAACACAATCAGCCTGCAGTGCTGTTCTCTCCCTCTCCGCCCATCTCTCTCTCCTCATACCTCCCCCCTCCCCAATATCCCTATAACTCCATCCATCTCTCTCCCCCTTTTCCCTTCTCTCTCTTTCTCTCTCTCTCTCTCCCTCTCCCTTTCTCTATCTCTCTTGATCTATATCTCTGTACCCCACTCTCTCTCTATCTCTCCACTCCCCTCTCCATACAGCTCTCCTTCACTCTCTTTCCCCTCTGTCCGTCCATCACATCAAGGGCTTTTCCTTATGCATAGCTCTTGGCATCAGGGTTAGTTTTACGGCTCCAAGGGCCGCAAAACCTTCAATGGACAGACCTCTGTGCCAGCTAGACCTTACAATACTGATTACCTAGGATTTGACTTGTCCTATGATTACTTTGAATAGATTTAGTTTTCTCGCTGAAGTTCTGTTACTAAGGCTCAACATTGGAATGTCTGTTTGCCTAAAACATCAGAAATGAATGTTCCCCTTTAATTTGCATTCACTTTCAAGTGATTCACTCAAAAGCCCTTATTACCTTGTCGTTTTATACACCTAGAATACTGATCATCTAGCCTGGTCCCAGATCTGTATGTGGTGTCTGATTCCTTACTAGAGAGGTCAAAATTGGCAAACTTCAGTTGGTGTTTATATCAAGCTCAATTTATCTCCTCAAATACAGCAGTCTTACTCAGGTCTACCAATATCAGGTTCAATAAAACAGTCTTCAAACATGTTGCACAACTGTTTCTTGGGAAAAGTTAGTGTTAGTGCCTCTCTTTTCCCCTTAATCCTTCTCTCTTTACAGTAGAATGAAAGAGGTAAAGGTAGAGTCTCAGTGCAAGCGTTCAGGCCAAGCATAGGGTTTTCCATGGCTGTGTAAGTCATCCAGCTCAGTATGGGTAGCTGGGGAGGAAACTATGATTTCAGGATATACAGTCCCTATAGAAAGTCTAAACCCCTTTGAAATGTTTWAATATTTTGCCGCCTTAAAATTAAATATATTTTCTTACAGATCTACACAACCTGTTCCACATTTTCAAAGTGAAAGAAAGTTACATAAAATGGAAATATCATAATTGGATAAGCCTCTACCCACCTGAGTTTGTACTTGGTGGAAACAACTTTGGCAGCTATTACAGCTGTGATTCATTTTTATTAAGATTCTGACAACTTTGTTCAACTCTTAGGGCGACATATATCCATCGTTTTTGTCAGAATTGCTCAGGCTCAGTAAATTTGGTTGGGGATCATTGATGGACAGTGATATTTACTTGTCTTTATTTTATGCAGATTTACAGTTGAAGTTGGAAGTTTACATACACTTTAGTCAAACACATTTATACTCAGTTTTTCACAATTCCTGACATTTAATCCCAGTAAAAAATGCCCTGTTTTAGGTCAGTTAGGATCACCACTTTATTTTATGAAATGTCAGAACAATAGTAGAGAGAATGATTTATTTCAGCTTTTATTTCTTTCATCACATTCCCAGTGGGTCAGAAGTTTACATACACTCAATTAGTATTTGGTAGTATTGCCTTTAAATTGTTTAACTTGGGTCAAACATTTTGGGTAGCCTTCCACAAGCTCCCCACAATAAGTTGGGTGAATTTTGGCCCATTCCTCCTGACAGAGCTGGTGTAACTGAGTCAGGTTTGTAGGCCCTCCTTGCTCGCACACACTTTTTCAGTTCTGCCCACACAATTTTCTATGGGATTTCAGGTCAGGGCTTTGTGATGGCCACTCCAATACCTTGACTTTGTTGTCCTTAAGCCATTTTGCCACAACTTTGGAAGTATGCTTGGGATCATTGTCCATTTGGAAGACCCATTTGCGACCAAGCTTTAACTTCCTGACTGATGTCTTGAGATGTTGCTTCAATATATCCACATCATTTTTCTGCCTCATGATGCCATCTATTTTGTATAGTGCACCATATCCTCCTGCAGCAAAGCACCCCAACAACATGATGCTGCCACCCCCGTGCTTCAGATTGGGGTGGTGGTCTTCGGCTTGCAAGCCTCCCCCTTTTCCCTCCAAACATAATGATGGTCATTATGGCCAAACAGTTCTATTTTTGTTTCAATCAGACCAGAGGACATTTCTCCAAAAAGTGTGATCTTTGTCCAACATGTGAAGTTGCAAACTGTAGTCTAGCTTTTTTATTGCGGTTTGGAGCAAGTGGCTTCTTCCTTGCTGAGCGGCCTTTCAGGCTATATCGATATAGGACTTGTTTTACTGTGGATATAGATACTTTTGTACCTGTTTCCTCCAGCATCTTCACAAGGTCCTTTGCTGTRGTTCTGGGATTGATTTGCACGTTTTGCACCATATTACGTTCATCTCTAGGAGACAGAACGCGTCTCCTTCCTGAGCGGTATGATTGCTGCGTGGTCCCATGGTGTTTATACTTGCATACTATTGTTTGTACAGATGAATGTGGTACCTTCAGGCGTTTGGAAATTGCTCCCAAGGATGAACCAGACTTGTGGAGGTCTACAATTGTTTTGCTGATTTCTTTTGATTTTCCCATGATGTCAAGCAAGGAGGTACTGAGTTTGAAGGTAGGCCTTGAAATACATCCACAGGTACACCTCCAATTGACTTAAGTTATGTTAATTAGCCTATCAGAAGCTTCTAAAGCCATGGCATCATTTTCTGGAATTTTCCAAGCTGTTTAAAGGCACAGTCAACTTAGTGTATGTAAACTTCTGACCCACTGGAATTGTGATACAGTGAATTATAAGTGAAATAATCTGTCTGTGAATAATTGTTGAAAATTACTTGTGTCATGCACAAAGTAGATGTCCTAACCAACTTGCCAAAACTATAGTTTGTTAGCAAGAAAATTGCGGAGTGGTTGAAAAACAAGTTTTAATGACTCCAACCTAAATGTATGTAAACTTCCGACTTCAACTGTATGTTAGGACTYAGACTATACCACTCAGGAACACTCAACACCTCTTGGAAAGCCATGCTGTTGTGTCTTTTGCATAATGTGTATAATTGTCCCACAGYAAAAWATATATAATACCCTATCCCAGGGTTTTCAGAAGACTGACGTAGGTTTTCCTCTAACTTTTTACCTGGGCTTTGCTCCTTAGAGTCTTCTCAGTAGAGTCTACTGACGCARCTGTTAGCAGTTGATGTTACTCTTCAATAACACAGACCCCAAAGCAAATCAGGGTGAGAAACGTAGGTTTAAATAAAGAGGACAAATCATAGATGTTATGCTGAGAGGTAGATGTTCATTCTCCCCTGTCATCAGTGATTCTCTCCACAGAACAAAGAGACAGGACGTAGTTTTTATAACCCAACCCTAGCCTGTGATTGACCAATTAGAATTTCTTGCAATAAAACTGAGCCAATGGCCAATAGAAAATAAGTATTTGGTCAATAACAAAAGTTTATCTCAATYCTTTGTTATATACCCTTTGTTGGCAATGACAGAGGTCAAACGTTTTCTGTAAGTCTTCACAAGGTTTTCATACTTATTTTCRACCATAATTTGCAAATAAATTCATTAAAAATCTTACAATGTGATTTTCTGGATTTTTTTTCTCATTTTGTCTGTCATAGTTGAAGTGTACCTATGATGACAGGCCTCTCTCATCTTTTTAAGTGGGAGAACTTGCACAATTGGTGGCTGACTAAATACTTTTTTGCCCCACTGTATTTTCTTGAGACCTCATGGGGTCCTAACATTCAAAATCAAATAGCTAAATGATCCATGGTATGACCAACTTAAAACTCACTGAGCCATGTGACTGAGGCCCACTGGGGCCTATAGAAGGCTAGAGATAATGAAATTAAGAGATAATTGAATGATGGGATGATTTAGCCCTGGTGGAGGGCTGCAGCAGTGATAATCTGGCAGTAGTGCTGGTGGACTGCAGCAGAGAGTCTATTGTCCCTCTCAGGGGAGAGACAGCTGATAAAGCCAATAAAGTTCACCCATGCTGTCTGCTCCCTGGCCTAGACCCAGCCCTATCTACCAGATTCATAGTCTTTTCGCACTACTGAGCCAAACCAACCCGAACCAAGCCAAGCTATGCTGTYCTGTCCTGGTTAAGGAGCCGCCATATTTACACTGGAGCTGTGCTGGAAAATACTATGTTAAAAAATAAAATGTCAGAGCCAGCACAGTACGGTTTGGGTCACCATGATAGTGTAAAGAAAATTATCAGATCAAGAACCAGAGCCAGACCCAGAGTCAAGACCCAGCGCTGCACTCTGTCTACCTCACCCCTCTCCCCCTGGCTCCTTCCCCTCCATGCTGGGTTCAGGAATGGCCAGGACCAGCTTTGATCTGGGACTGGCAGTCACTCAGCGTTAGTCACCCCCAGGAGAAGAAGCCATCCTTGGGCACAGGAGCAAGTCTTGAGGGGTCCAACCCTGGAACAAGCAGGCCTCTATGTGTGATACTAGAAATCTTGATGTCTGTGTCTAGACTCTCTCTCTTCGCCTGCTAATCTCGCGGGTTCCATATGTCTCACTGTGACGCTGCCACTGTCAACAAGCCAATCAGCCTTCACTTCACAGCTCTATCTGTCTACCCTATGTCTAAATCTAAGAGGAGACACATGGCATATGCACAGATAAAGCTTTTTACCATTGGCCCTTTAAAACTAAAGTGGGGATTTTAGCCTTGAATAAACGTGATTTTGTCTTTTTAAATATCTCAGACGTGTTTGCTATACTATAGTATTACAGTATATAGCGTGTAGACTTAACTGTGAGTCCCAACAAAATTAGCTAATTTGCCATTTCCTTCTAATGACTGGTTGGAGAGAATATTGTTTTTGCTCCAGGCCTTTCCTCACTGCCAAACATGATATCACCAGTCTCAAATTCAAAACTCTGTCTGTCTATCTTAGGTCTGATAGACCTCTCGCTAATGTGTGAGCAGTGTGGTGGGGAGTCTGTGTTAAGTTGGTGTGTGTTAAAGGCTCAAACCTTTTTTAGGTGCTGTTAAAGAGGAGAGAGACAGACAAACACACACACACACACACACACACACACACACACACACACACACACACACACACACTGTCATCTGATACGGCTAGCCCTCTCTTCCCAATGTGTCAGAGGAACGTCCATTCATTTCAGAAAAACTCCTGGTCACTGCATTTCGATTGGTGTTCAGTTTATAAGCCAACAGGAAGGGTTAACAGCCTGTGTGTCATGCCCTGGCTATAGCGAGGCTTTTTATTCTCTATTTTGGTTAGGCCAGGCTGTGACTAGGGTGGGCAGTCTATGTTCTTTTTTCTATGTTTTTGTGTTTCTATGTGTTTGGCCTGATGTGGTTCCCAATCAGAGTCAGCTGTCAATCGTTGTCTCTGATTGGGAGCCATACTTAGGTAGCCTGTTCCCACCTGTGTTTGTGGGTAGGTGTTTTTTTTTGTTTCGTATCTGTAACAGACAGAACTGTTTCGGTTATTCTTTTTGTCATTTTTCTATTTAGTGRTCGGTTGCTATTAAATTAAATATGAACACGCACCACGCTGCACCTTGGTCCTCGTCTTCTTCTCTTGAATGCCGTTACACTGTGTCTGCTACATACAATGAGCAACAACAGCTCAGCCGCGAAGTGGTAGGCRGCACAAGCTCACAGTGTTCTGAAGCGCATAAAGCGTAAAAATCGTCTGTCCTCGCTTGCAACACTCACTACCGAGTCCCAAACTGCCTCTGGAGGCAAAGTCAGCACAAGAACTGTTCGTCAGGAGCTCCATAAAATGGGTTTCTATGGACAAACAGCCGCACACAAGCCTAAGATCACCAATGCGCAATGCCAAGCCTCAKCTGGAGTGGTGTAAAGCTRGCTGCCATTGGACTCTGGAGCAGTGGAAACTCGTTCTCTGGAGTGATGAATCACYCTTCACCATCTGGCAGTCCGACAGACGAATCTGGGTTTGGCGGATGCCAGGAGAACACTACCTGCCCCAATGCATAGTGCATGTGCATGTGTAAAGTTTGGTGGAGGAGGAATAATGGTCTGGGGCTGTTTTTCATGGTTCGGGCAAGGCCCTTAAGTTTCAATGAAGGGAAATGTTTACGCTACAGCATACAATGTCATTCTAGACTATTCTGTGCTTCAAACTTTGTGGCAACAGTTTGGGGAAGGCCCTTTCCTTGTTTCAGCATGACAATGCCTCTGTGCAAAAAGTGAGGTCCAGAATTGGTTTGTCGAGATTGGAATAACTTGGCCGGTATGCACAGAGTTCAGACCTCAACCCCATCGAACACCTTTGGGATGAATTAGAACGCTGACAGCAAGCCAGGCCTAATTGCCCAACATCAGTGCTCGACCTCASTAATGCTCTTGTGGCTCAATGGAATGGAAATTCCCGCAATATTCCAACATCTGGTGGACAGCCTTCACAGCAGCAAAGGTGGGACCAACTCCATATTAATGCCCATAATTACGGAATGAAATGTTCGACAAGCAGGTGTCCACATACTTTTGGTCATATTGTGTATGTGCCTCATCACAATTCTGTCTCGGAGATCTATGGACTTGGACTTCACGGTATTATATCGGCTCTGACATGCACTGTCAACTGTGGGACCTTATATAGACAGGTGTGTTTCTTTCTAAATCATGTCCAATATATTGAATTGGTCATAGGTGGGCTCCATTCAAGTTGTAGTGACATCTTTAGGATGATCAAATGAAATTGGATACACCTGAGATCACTTTGTCATTATTGGGTATTTTGTGCAGATTATTATTATTTTGAATATGTTATATATTTTGAATTCAGGCTATAACAAGGTGTATGAATAGTTTCTGAAGGCACTGGTAGGGGTAAAGTGACTAGGCAACAGGATAGATAATAGATAGATGTGTGTGTGAAATCAGTATGCATTTGTGCTTTTGTTTTGTGTGTGTGAGCATATGTGGTGTGTGTTAGCATGTCAGTGTGAATATGTGTGAGTGTATCGTTAGAGTCCAGTGTGTGTGTCAGTGCAAGAGTTAGTGCAAAGAAGGGTCAATGCAGGTAGTCCGGGTAGCCATTTGATGAGCAATTTAGCAGTCTTGTTTAGCAGTCTTATGGCTTGGGGGTAGAAGCTATTCAGGGCCCCGTTGGTTCCAGACTTGGAGCAATGGTACCGCTTGCCGTGCGGTAGCAGAGAGAACACTTGGGTGGCTGGAGTCTTTGAAACATTGTGGGGCCTTTCCCTGACACCGTTTGTTATAGAGGTCCTGGATGGCAGGGAGCTCGACCCCAGTGATGTACTGGGCCGTACTCACCACCCTCTGTAGCGCCCTGCAGTTTCCGTACCAAGTGGTGATGCAGCCAATCTCTCAATGATGCAGCTGTAGAACCTTTTGAGGATCTGAGGGCCCATGCCAAATCCTTTAAGGCTTCTGGGGGGGAACAGGTGCTGTCGTAACCTCTTCACACCGGTGTGGGTGTGTGTGGATAATGTTAATTCCTTAGTGATGTGAACACAAGAAACTTAACCTCGGCCCGCTCCACTACAGCCCTATCGATGTGGATGGGGGCGTGCTCACCCCTCTGTTTCCTGTAATCCACGATCAGCTCCTTTATCTTGCTGACATTGAGGTAAAGGTTGTTTTCCTGGCACAACACTGCCAGGTCTCTGACCACCTCCCTATAGGCTGCCTCATCATCAGCGGTGATCAGTCCTATAAACGCCTTGTCATCAGCAAACTTGATGATGGTGTTGGAGTCGTGCGTGGCGATGCAGTCGTGCGTGATCAGGGAGTACAGTAGGGGACTAAGCACACACCCCTGAGGGACCCCCGTGTTGATGGTCAGCAGGGCAGATGTGTTGTTGCCTACCGTCACCGCCTGGGGGCAGCCCATCAGGATGTCCAGGATCCAGTTGCAGAAGAAGGTGTTCAGTCCCAACACTGAACTTAGTGATGAGCTTGGAGAGGAGTATGGAGTTGCATGCTGGGCTGTAGTCAATGAACAGCATTCTTGCATAGGTATTCCTTTTGTCCAGGAGGGTGGAGTGCAATAGAGATCATCTGTGGATCTGTTGGTGCTGTATGCGAACTAAAGTGGGTTGATGGTGTTGATGTAAGCCATGACCAGCCTTTCAAAACATTTCATGTCTATACTGTAGATGTTGGTGCTGGGGGGCAATAGTCATTAAGGCAGGTTACCTTGGCGTTCTTGGGCACGGGGACTATGCTGGTCTACTTTAAAACAAATTGGTATTACAAACTGGGTCAGGGATAGGTTGAACATGTCAGTGAAGGCACTTGCCAGCTGATCAGCGCTTGCTCTGAGTACACATCCTAAAATCCAGTCTGGCCCCGCGGCCTTGCGAATGTTAAACTGTTTCTTCTCCACGATGGTGTAGCAGTCGGACGTGTGTCTTTGTCTTGTCCCGTCCTGTCCCATGTATATATCGTTTTCTTCGTATATATTTTAATCTCACTTCCCATCTACGGACTGAATATACTCTCCTGCAACCCGCCTCACCCAATGTGGTACGGATCTGCTTTTTTTATACTTTAGAAGCGATCCCCCTTCAGGAGCTAGCCAGCTCACTAGCTAGTAGTCAGTTAGCCACTGCTAGCGGTCCTCACTGTTAACTCGGACATCAGCCAGCCTCAACCCGGTCGATTCCTGCTAGTCTGCACTATGCGATATCAACCCAGAGCATATCAGACAATTTATTCTCTACCACATCTCCGGATTGCTACCGCAAGCTCTAAACCTTTACACCGGATCATCGCAGCTAGCTAGCTGCTATCCGAGTGGCTACTCCTGGCTAACGTCTCTGTCCCGAAGCAAGCACCATTTAGCCTGGCGCTAGCCTCAAGCTAGGCCTATCTCCCGGCTAGCCAAAGAGGTCAACCAGCCAATTCTAGGGTTACAATGCCTCTTTTGCCAATTGGCTTGGACCCTTTATTGCCGACACGGAGCCCCGCCGATCCATCTGTCACGCCCTGACCATAGTTTGCTTTGTATGTTTCTATGTTTTGTTTGGTCAGGGTGTGATGTGAGTGGGCATTCTATGTTGTATGTCTAGTTTGTCTGTTTCTATGTGTTTGGCCTGATATGGTTCTCAATCAGAGGCAGGTGTCAGTCGTTGTCTCTGATTGGGAGCCATATTTAGGTAGCCTGTTTTGTCATTGTGGGTTGTGGGTGATTGTTACTGTGTCTGTGTTTTACCATACGGGACTGTTCCGTTCACTTTGTTGTTTTTGTTTCAGTGTTCTATTTTCTTTATTAAAATATGGACACTTACCACGCTGCGCATTGGTCCGCCGATCCTTCCTACTATTCCTCCTCAGAAGAGGAGGAAGACGAGCGTTACAGAATCACCCACCACCAAAGGACCAAGCAGCTTGGTAAGGAGCAGCGCTATCTGGAGGAGGTGACAACATGGGACGAGATAGAAAGGTGGTCGGTCGACCAAGGGAGAGTGCCGGAGCCCGCCTGGGATTCTCTGGAGCAGTGCGAGGGATACCGGCGAATGGAGTTTGCACAGTGATCAAGGAAGTCCGAGAGGCAGCCCCAAAGATTTCTTG
This sequence comes from Salvelinus sp. IW2-2015, assembly GCF_002910315.2. Taxonomy (NCBI): domain Eukaryota; kingdom Metazoa; phylum Chordata; class Actinopteri; order Salmoniformes; family Salmonidae; genus Salvelinus; species Salvelinus sp. IW2-2015. The sequence goes on along the minus strand of NC_036865.1, from coordinate 3,386,825 downwards.
GGGGGGCACACGGGGAATGTGGCTAAGTCAGGTAGGAGACCTGAGCCAACTCCCCGTGCTTACTGTGGAGAGAGAGGGTCCGGGCAGGCACCGTGTTATGCGGAGATGCGCATGGTGTCTCCAGTACGTGTGCATAGCCCGGTGCGGTACATAGCAGGGCCTCATATCGGCCGGGCTAGTGTGGGCATCGAGCCAGGTGCCATTAAGCCGGCTCTACGCATCTGGTCTCCAGTGCGTCTCCTCGGGCCGGGGTACATGGCACCAGCCCTACGCATGGTGTCCCCTGTTCGCCAGCACAGCCCAGTGCGGCCTATTCCACCTCGCCGCACTGGCATGGCTACGGGGAGCATTCAGCCAGGTAGGGTTGGGCAGGCTCAGTGCTCGAGACCTGCAGTGCGCCTCCACGGTCCGGTCTATCCGGTGCCTCCTCCACGTACCAGGCCTCCAGGCCTCCAGTTCCAGCACCACGCACCAGGCCTACAGTGCACCTCCAGGGTCCAGTATGCCCTGTTCCTCCTCCCCGCACTCGCCCTGAGGTGCGTGTTCCCAGCCCGGTACCACCAGTTCCGGCACCACGCACC
>NC_036865.1:3293139-3385356 GCF_002910315.2 Salvelinus sp. IW2-2015 | reverse complement strand
CAGTCAGGAGCCGCATGAGCCGCCCTGAGGAGGAAGACGAGCGTTACACCATCACGACTGGTCTGCCGACATAACCGTCCGAGGTGGTCTCAACACTGGATGCCCATCTGCTAGCCCCGGCCCGCTAGCTGTCTGAATTGCTGTGTCTCCAGCTCGCCTAGCGTAGCAGCGACTACGGAATTGGCTCCCTGACTCATCTAGTGCTAATCAGTGGACCCTATGATCACTCGGCTACACATGCCTCTCCCTAATGTCAATATGCCTTGTCTATTGCTGTTTTGGTTAGTGATTATTGTCTTATTTCACTGTAGAGCCCCTAGCCCTGACCAAGGGCTTAGACAGCCCTGTTCTTCCACCCCCCACACATGCGGTGTCCTCACCTGACTTAACTGGTGCCTCTAGAGACAAAACCTCTCTCATCGACACTCAATGCCTAGGTTTACCTCTACTGTACTCACATCCTACCATACCCTGTCTGTATATTATGCCTTGAATCTATTCTGCTGCGCCCAGAAATCTGCTCCTTTTACTCTCTGTTCTGAACGCACTAGACGACCAGTTCTTATAGCCTTTAGCCGTACCCTTATCCTACTTCTCCTCTGTTCCTCTGGTGATGTAGAGGTTAACCCTAGGCCCTGCAGACCCCAGCACCACTCCCATTCCCCAGGCGCTTTCATTTGTTGACTTCTGTAACCGTAAAAGCCTTGGTTTCATGCATGTTAACATTAGAAGCCTGCTCCCGAAGTTTGTTTTATTCACTGCTTTAGCACACTCTGCCAAACATGATGTCCTAGCCGTGTCTGAATCATGGCTTAGGAAAGCCACCAAATATCCTGAAATTTCCGTCCCTAACTATAACATCTTCCGACAAGATAGAACTGCCAAAGGCGGAGTTACAATCTACTGCAGAGATAGCCTGCAGAGTTCTGTCATACTATCCAGGTCTGTGCCCAAACAATTCGAGTTTCTACTTTTAAAAATCCACCTTCCAGAAACAAGTCTCTCACTGTTGCCACTTGTTATAGATCCCCTTCAGCCCCCAGCTGTGCCCTGGACACCATATGTGAATTGATTGCTCCCCATCTATCTTCAGAGTTTGTACTGTTAGGTTACCTAAACAGTACCCCGGCTGTCCTACAATCTAAGCTTGATGCCCTCAATCTCACACAAATTATTAAGGAACCTACAAAGTACAACCCTAAATCCGTAACCATGGACACCCTCTTACATATCATCCTGACCAACTTGCCCTCTAAATACGCCTCTGCTGTCTTCAACCAGGATCTCAGCGATCACTGCCTCATTGCCTGCTTACGTGATGGGTCCGCGGTCAAACGACCACCTCTCATCACTGTCAAACGCTCCCTAAAACACTTCAGCGAGCAGGCCTTTCTAATCGACCTGYCCCGGGTATCCTGGAAGGATATTGACCTCATCCCATCAGTAGAGGATGCCTGGTTGCTGTCTCTTCCCCGTCATCTTCAAATAAGCCATGCCGCCGTCTCAAAAATGTAGAACTATAGAACAATATTGCCCTTGTTCCACCCCAGACTGGCACTGCCCCGTGACTAGCACAAAAACATCCTGTGGTTTTGTGCCTGCATTAGCATCGAATCAGCCCGCCGCGATATGCCAACTTTTCAGGGAAGTCAAGGAACCAATATACAGTCATGTAGGAAAGCCTAAGGCCTAGCTTTTTCAAACCGACCAATTGCATCCTGCTAGCACTAATTCAAAAAATTTGTGGGCACTGATAACAGTCCATGGCGAAGTAAGAGCCCTCCTCCACCCACCACTAGCCATCGACTACTCTGCGGACGGTTCTGACATTAGATCATGTGGAACCAACTATACAATACACCTAGGTGTTGAGTTAGTACTGAAACTCTCCTTCCAGACTCACATTAAGTCATCTCAGATCCATAAATTAAATCTAGAATCGGGCTTTCCTATTCGCCAACAAATGCCTCCTCACCGTTTGCCAAACATACCCTCGTAAAGCTGACTATCTCCGATCCTGGCTTCGGCGATGTAATTTACAAAAATATACCAACACCTACTTCAGCCAGTTGGATGCAGTCTATCCGTGGACATCCTTTGTGCAGCCAACGGCCCCATATACAGGGGGAGAAATATATTGCATCACTGCTAATTTTGCAGGTTTCCTACTACAAGCATGTAGAGGTCTGTATAATTTTATCAATAGGTACACTACTGTGAGGACGGAATCTAAAAACAAAAATCCAGAAATCACATTGTATGGATGTTTAGTAATTAATTTTCCATTTATTCATGACATAGTAGTTTATTCATGCTCCAACCAGTAAGAAATTCCGTGCCTCACAGCCTGTTAGTTTTTCATTTAGAGAGTCCCTCCTTTCTCCACTCTTACCTGTATTAACTGCACTTTTGAACTCGACCTTGTTAAAGAACACTGTGCCACAACTCATCAGCCAGACTCCAACCCTCACAATGGCCAAGACCAGAGAGCTGTGTAAGGGACATCAGCCGGTTAAATTGTAGACCTCTACAAGGCTGGATGGGCTACAGGGACAATAGGCAAGCAGTTGTGAGAGGCACAATGTTGGTGCAATTATTAGAAAATGGGAAGAAGTTCAAGATCGACGGTCAATCACCCTCGGGTCTGGGGCTCCATGCAGATCTCCCTCGTGGGGCATTCAATGATCATGAGAAGTGAGGATCAGCCCAGAACACACGGGGACTGGTCAATGACCTGAGAGAGCTGGGACCACAGTCTCAAAGAAACCATTGTTACACACTACGCCGTCATGGATTAAATCTGAGCGCACACAAGTGCCCCTGCTCAAGCCGCGCAAGTCACGGCGTCCTGAAGTTTGCAATGACCATCGATGATCCGAGGAGGAAATGGGAGAAGTCATGTGGTCTGATGAGACAAATAGAGCTTTTGGTCTAAACTCCCACTCGCCGTGTTTGGGAGGAGAGAAGGATGAGTACAACACCCGAGAACCATCCCAGCCGTGAAGCCATGGAGGTGGAAACTCCATCTTTGGGATGCTTTTATGCAAAGGGCGACAGGACGACTGCACCGTATTGGAGGGAGGATGGATGGGCCATGTATCGCGAGATCTTGGCCAACAACTCCTCCCTCAGTAGAGCATTGAAGGATGGGTCGTGGCTGGGTCTTCCAGCATGCACACAACCCGAAACACACCCAGGGCAACTAAGGAGTGGCTCGTAGAAGGCATCTCAAGGTCCTGGAGTGGCCTAGCCAGATCTCCAGAACCTGAACTCATAGAAAAAACTTTGGAGGAGCTGAAAGTCCGTATTGCCAGCGACCAGCCCGAAACCTGAAGGATCTGGAGAACGTCTCGTATGGAGGTGTGGGCCTTAACCTGTGCAGTGTGTGCAAACCTGGTCAGAACTACAGGAACGTATGATCTCTTTAATTGCAAACAAAGGTTTCTGTACCAATATTAATTCTGCTTTTCTGATGTGTTCAACTTATGTCATTGCAATAATATCGCAAATTAATTACTTAAAATCATACAATGTGATTTTCTGGATTTTGTTTTAGATGTCTGTCTCTCACAGTTGAAGTGTACCTATGATAAAAATTACAGACCTCTACTGCTTTGTAAGTGGAAAACCTGCAAAATCAGCAGTGTATCAGATACTTGTTCTCCCCCTGTACTACCCACCACTGAGACTGGATGCTCTCGTTGGCTGCCCTCTCTTCATTTCGTCGCCAAACCACTGGGTCCAGTCATCTGTAAGTCTTTGCTTATATCAGCTCACTGGTCACCATAGAGCACCACCCGTAGCGCGCGTCCAGCAGGTTATTTCACTGGGTCACCCCCAAGGCCAATTCTCCTTTGGCCGCTTTTCCTAGTTCTTCGATGCCAATGACTGGAACGAATACAAAAATCACTGAGCTGGAGACTCATATCTCCTCACTAGCTCTTAAGTCAGCTGCTCAGAGCAGCTCACAGATCACTGACCGTACATTAGCATCTGTAAATAGCCCATCCAACTACTCACCCATACTGTTATCTCTTTTATTTTATTTTTGCTCCCTTTGCACCGCGTATCTCTACTGTCTCATCTTCTGCACATCTATCACTCCAGTGTTTGCTATATTGTAGATTATTTCGCCACCTGTGGCTATTTATTTCTTACCTCCCTATCTTACCTCATTTACACACACTGTTATAGACTTTTTTTCTATGTATTATTGACTGTATGTTTGTTTATTCCATGTGAACTCGTGTTGTTGTTTGTGCCGCACTTGCTTCTTTATTTGGCCAGGTCGCATTGTAAATGAGAACTTGTTCAGGACATGACCCAACACACCTCCAGGCTGTGTAGGGATATTTGACCAATGAGAGTGATGGAGAGCTGCATCAGCATGACTTGGCCCCAACAACCCCGACCTCACCAAATTGAGAGGTATAGCGTTAGGGATGGTTGGACCGCAGAGTGAAGAAAAAGCAGCCAACAAGTGCTCAGCATATGTGGGAACTCCTTCAAGACTGTTGGAAAAGCATTCCAGGTGAAGCTGGTTCAGAGAATGCCAAGAGTGTGCAAAGCTATCATCAAGGCAAAGGGTGGCTACTTTGAAGAATCTGTTTAACACTTGCTTGGTTACTACACGATTCCATATGTGTTATTTCATAGTTAGATGTCTTCACTGTTTTTCTACAATGTAGAAAATAGTTTTTTTTTAATTAAAAAACTTGAATGAGTAGGTGTGTCCAAACTTTTGACTCGTACTGTAAATATTTACAAAAAATATATATGGGGGACTGGAAATGATGCAGACAATTACATTGATGGAAGCTACAATCTATCTGCATTATTAAAGCTGATCTACCCCCTATAGAAAATATATTATAATAATAATTCCCTCAGATTTTTGTTTAATATCAACTCCATCAGAGTGCTGAAAGATCTGACAGAATGGTTATGTTTTGGGGGGGTGATTTTTTTAATTAATAATTTTCCATGTTTTACAAATGTTTGTATTGAACTTTTATTTTTAGAGCAAAAACATGTCTGTTTTGAGTATCTGAAAAAAAGTATTGTAATCACCGTTCTGCAGCATGTGCAATTTCAGCATTTTCTGTGCTGTGCTGACCTAAGGGAAAATGTTTGCCTTTTTAAATGTTTTTTTTATGTTCTAAATCTGGAAACGAAATTTGCCCTGGAGCATCAAAAAGTGCTATAAAGCAACTATAATATGTTTGGAGATTTGTATTACATATTTGAATAATCTATTGACATAAATCAAGTTAGTTGCATTTTATGAAAGAGGGGAGATAGCTGATACCTTGGTCTATCAAAATCTTTATTTCAAATTGTGTTAACATTACGACCCTGAGCTCTTAAACAGCAATTTTTTGTCTCTGACCCATGGCAAAAAAGTAATAATATTTTTTGTTGGGGGATGGGCCTTGCTCGAACCTTGCGGGGTGGGGGGGGCAGCTGCTAAACTGCGTTACGCCACTGGGCAAATTAACACACACACACACACACACACACTGGCCAGCAAAGAAATTGGAGACTCGAGCGATGTAGACCGAAGGTCATTCAGATAGACATATCTATCCAGTTATGAGAAGAACTTGACAGATTATCCCTAACACATATTCTATATTTGCTGTTCTTAGGGAGCCAAAGCCGTGGGATTTTGGCATTTGGGGAACCTGGAGGCAGTCAGGTTGGAGTCATAACAGCCAGACAGAAACAATGCCTGAGTAAATCTCTACAGGATATTGTGTTGAATGTGTGTAGGCATATCACATGTTGGTACACACACAAACACACACACATATGCAGACGTACACAAACACACATGAACACACAATTCACATATCATATTCTAGTAAAACACWCTCTTCTCTCTGCGTCCTCCTCACTCGTCAGAAACCAAAGTTGTAAAAACATGAGAGAAGTGGAGAGAGCAGAGGAAGTGACAAATCTTGGGTGTTTGATGCCTTTTACAGTAAAACATTAAAACGCAATACCATGTGTTTAATTTCTGTTTTCTGTCAYTATTATGAAATACTCATTTTTTGTTTAATCTAGAAAACATGAGGTCCTATAGTGAAGTCAGTGGACATGTTTTTGGGGGGTGTTATCAAACATTTCTGTATTCTTAGTTTGGCTGAGACAGTCACTCTGGCCCTGTTGTGAAATCCAAATAATTAAAAGATTTAGCCAATCAATCTCCTGTGTAAATTCCTCCTTCTTGGCTGTAGCCCGATGGGGTTTGAGGGTGAAGGTCACGAGCCTATGGGACGAGTTCAGGAAGTGTCTCAGCCTGTAATGAATATCACGGTCGTCAGTGTCAACGCAATACCACCAGTCACAGGAATTATTTTGTTTGGGAGTCTGTGGTGTCATTTAACATGAGAAAAAACATGTTAAAATAAAGTAAAAAACATATTTGTGCTGCATACCCAAATAATTTGAGAGACTAGGCCATGTGTATCAGTTTGTACACCAGAGGTTTTAAGTTACCCCCTAAAGTCTAGCTCACTCAAAATACCTCTACGACTAAAGATATTTGTATGAGAGACCAACTCGGTCAGTCGGACAACTCGGACATGAAGCACAAGTGTGTGTGTMTGCGTGCGTACGTGCATTCATGCGTGCATATGTGTGTGCTCGTGTAACATAAAGCAAAATAAGAGTCTTTATTCTTTAACCGTTTTCTGGCCAGGGCCGGAATACCGAATGGGCATCCAGGGCACAACATGTGGGATTGCAGGAAATTGGCTTTAAAACTGAAACAAAAATGATCTGCCTCTTGACAAAATGTGTAGAATACCATTATAAAATGACAAATTCTCTCTCTGCACCTTGGGAAAATGTGTTGAAATGCAGTAAGCTGATTTCCAGCTCCAGGGGTATTGGCCCCCGAATGTTGGTGCCCCAGGGCCCTAAATGCAGTAGTCAGGCCCTGTCTCTGGCCAATATAGACAGAATTGAACCATGATCAAACAGAACAATTACAGACACACCAATTAAGCAAGATAATGTTAAAGGCCAACCTATGTGGAATCAATTTGAGTTAGAAACATTCATTGTGGTATCAAAATTGATTACAAAGTGTAAATGCATACATTTTGAAAGTCAGTCTCATCCCGAAACAGAGTTTCATGACTTCGTCACGACTTACTGAAGGGTTGGGTATGGATTGCAATCATGCCCACTTGCCCAGTGCCCAGTACCACGAGAAAAGCAGGTGTGCTGATTGCGCTCTATCAGCTTTGCACACTCTAACCAATCATAGCAGCCAGAACCTCCAGACAGTGAGGAAAAACCTGCAACTTTTCAATATTCCAAAACCCATTCACGAGCATCTTGTGTCTGCCCACGACCTGATTTGTAACATGATTCCCTATGTAACACTGCCAGACAGAAGAATACTCTGGTAATAGACAGTGAGAAAAACTAAACGACACAGAAGCYCACACCTCGCCACTCTCCAGCTGATTGTGGCCTTGCTGCTCAAAGTGCCTGCCAGCTACTACTTGCTAGCTTKATTGACAAACACAGAGTTTAGTTTGACATCTTGCAGATTAAGTTGTAGACATCTTATTGTTCTCAGAAATCAGTCCTGAGCGCATTGCCAGTCTTTCCCCCGACTCGATAGACTCCAATCAAATAAAATAAAATGGTATTAGTCACACGTGCCGAATACAACAGATGTAGGTAGACCTTACAGTGAAATGCTTACTTACGAGCCCCCAACCACCAATTAATGCATTTTTTWWWAAATACGGACAAGAATAAGAGATAAAAGTAACAAGTAATTAAATAGCAGCAGTAAAACAACAATAGCGAGACTATATACAGGGGGGTACCGGTACAGAGTCAATGTGTGGGGACACCAGTTAGTTGAGGTAGTATGTACATGTAGGTAGAGTTATTGAAGTGACTATACATAGATAACAACAACAGAGAGTAGCAGTGGTGTAAAGAGGGGGGGGGGGGGGGGCAATGCGAATAGTCTGGGTAGCCATTTGATTAGATGTTCAGGAGTCTTATGGCTTTGGGGTAGAAGTTGTTTAGAAGCCTCTTGGACCTAGACTTGCCGCTTGCCGTGCGGTAGCAGAGAGAACAGTCTATGACTAGGTTGGCTGGAGTCGTTGACCATTTTTAGGGCCTTCCTCTGACACCGCCAGGTATAGGGGTCCTGGATGGCAGAAAGCTTGGCCTCAGTGATGTACTGGGCCGTATGCACTACCCTCTGTAGTGCCTTGCGGTCGGAGGCCGAGCAGTTGCCATTCCAGGCAGTGATGCAACCAGTCAGGATGCTCTCGATTGTGCAGCTGTAGAACCTTTTGAGGATCTGAGGACCCATGCCAAATCTTCTCTCCTGAGGGGGAATAGGTTTTGTCGTGCCCTCTTCACAACTATCTTGGTGTGCTTGGACCATGTTAGTTTGTTAGTGATGTGGACACCAAGGAACCTGAAGCTCTCAACCTGCTCCACTGCAGCCCCGTCGATGAGAATGGGGGTGTGCTCGGTCCTCTTTTTCCTGTAGTCCACAATCATCTCCTTTGTCTTGGTCACGTTGAAAGAGAGGTTGTTTTCCTGGCACCACATGGCCAGGTCTTTGACCTCCTCCCTATAAGCTGTCTCGTCGCTGTCGGTGATCAGGCCTACCACTGTTGTGTCATCGGCAAATTGAATGATGGTGTTGGAGTCGTGCCTGGCCGTGCAGTCATGAGTGAACAGGGAGTACAGGAGGGGACTGAGCACGCACCCCTGAGGTGCCCCTGTGTTGAGGATCAGCGTGGCGGATGTGTTGTTACATACCCTCACCACCTGGGGGTGGTCGGTCAGGAAGTCCAGGATCCAGTTGCAGAGGGAGGTGTTTAGTTCCAGGGTCCTTAGCTTATTGATGAGCTTTAAGGGCACAATGGTGTTGAACGCTGAGCTGTAGTCAATGAATAGCATTCTCACATAGGTGTTCCTTTTGTCCAGCTGGGAAAGGGCAGAGTGAAGTGCAATAGTGGATCTGTTGGGGCGGTATGCAAATTGGAGTGGGTCTAAGGTTTCTGGGATAATGGTGTTAATTTGAGCCATGACCAGCCTTTCAAAGCACTTCATGGCTACAGACATGAGTCTACGGGGTGGTAGTCAATAGTATGCAGTTCACTGAAAACTTTTCATTCACATTTTTTTACTTGAGAAATACTGCACCAAACACCTTAGCTAGATGTACAATTATGTGACTAAGACCTCCTCAGCAAAAACTTCAATTAATTACAGATTACTTCATTTATCCTAGATTCATTCTGACTATTTTAATGGGGTGACAACGTTTAGGAAGGAGCTATAATGTTGTTACGGTGACTCAGGAGGGACAAACCACCCCCAAGACAACTCTTGTTTGGCTTCAGTTATGGCCACTAGCATTTCTTTACGAACATTCTTCAAACCGAGGTCAAATCAGGAAGTGCCGTCACCTTTAACACTGAGGTAAGGATGGGCCCCTGAGTAATCCAATGACTACGGATCTGAAGTCCATACCCAGTGGTAGACACTTTTTTTACCCTATCCAAAACCTTAACCCATGACTCCGGATCCTATTCAATTCCAGTGGAAGTCACTCGTTTTTAACCCTATCCCAAACCATAACCCTTAACTTTGACGTTTGGAGAAACGTGGAAAAACGTCACAATCTGAAGTAAAATTAGTAAAACTGTGAGATCTTGTTGTTTTTCCAAGGACAAACTCAAGACCGCTCGATTTGGCTTGAATGGTAAAGAATAATATACAGCCCTAGACCTGTAGGGGTCGGTGGGGGCTCAATTAGGAGTGCCAGAGGGGGCACCAATATGAAGAGAATTTGTATTTATTTGCTTTGTCTTGTTTTGTCTCTTGTTTTGTTTTTCATATTTATGTAATTTCTTATATTAAGCAATATAACATTTTTTCAGCACWTAATCTCTTAATCCCTTTGTGTGATGTTTTATTATTTATTATATTATTTATTTTTTCAATTATTTATCTATTAATTTATTGATCCAGTTGCATGCTTTATTATTATAATACTTTTTTCTACTCAGCACTTAATCAACCCTTTTCTTCCTCTCATTATACCATCGCAGGTAAACCCTCTGAGATCTCGGCCACCGTTGATCCCTCAGGCTAACAACCACCCTATGTTCTCCCACCTTCTCCAGTCCAGACTGACTTGCCATATATGCAGACAGAGCAGGAAGTTGCAATAGGTCCGTGCAACCCAAGTTTTGATACAGGGGCAAACAGAAACCCTCTTAACCCTAACCCTAATTGTAATCCTAAACCTAAACCCTAAACCTAAAATAACCTTTTTCCTTTTGGGAACTGGCAGAATGTCCCCACTTCTGAATTGTCCTTGTTTTACTATCCTTGTGAAGACTTCTGTTTGCCACAAGGATAGTAAACAAACATTCACACGCAACGGCACGGCACACATGCGCGCGCGACCACACACACACCACACATCACAACACACACACACACACACACACAACACACACACACACACACACACCACACACCCACCCAACCCCCCTACCCCTCCTCCCCACCACCCCCCCACACCCAACACCACCACCCTAACCCCCCCCGCTTCCCCATAGACCCCACACACAACCCATACACCCCCACCCCCACCTCACAACACCCACAACACCACAGCACCCTACCGGCCGCGCGCTTGGAACAGCCCCCGTGTCCCTCGCCCAGGTAGGACCTCCGCCGCCCCCGCCGCCCGCCCCCCCCCCCACCCCGCCCCACCCGCCCAACCCAACACCCCGCCCCAAGTCCACCCCGACCACCTCCTGACTGCCCCCATCCTCCCCTGCGTCCCCACACCCAGCCCACCACCACACAAACCAGGAACAGGACTATACGACACACACACAACACACACACACACACCACACACACACACACACACACACACACCACACACACACACACACACATATCAACACACACATTCCACCCACACACACAAGCCAGGCTATCATACGAGAAGCCCTTGTAATTGAAGTCAATTCTCAGCATTTTCCCACCACACTTCAAAACACAAGAGGCTTTTTTCTTGTAGGTACCATATTCTCCCACTGTGTGTGTGTGTGTGTGTGTGTGTGTGTGTGTGTGTGTGTGTGTGTGTGTGTGTGTGTGTGTGTGTGTGTGTGTGTGTGTGTGTGTGTGTGTGTGTGGTGTGTGTGTGTGTGTGTGTGTGTGTGTGTGTGTGTGTGTGTGTGTGTGTGTGTGTGCACGCATGTGTGTGTGCATAAGTGCGTGTGTTAAATCTTATCAAGTTTATCGGTTGCTTACACAGTTTAGCAGATGTTGTAGCGGGTGCAGCAAAATGCTACTAGTTACTAGCTCCTAACAATGCAGTAAAATGTCGAACAGTACACAATGATAATATTGTCTGAACAAATACATTTTACAACCAAATAGCACTGTAACAGTAATCCAAATGCAATCTATACGTATAAACACCGGATGAATTTACACAAAATATACTAAGAATGATATGTACAGTAGATATATTATTGGGCTATGTCAAGAATCCAGTATATAAACAAAAATGGAGTGTGTAACTTAAGTGTGTGTAACTAAGTGTAACTAAAATGCAATGTACACAATGTGCAGAAAGTTTGGGAAACTCTGGGGTAGAGTACCGGGTGGTAGCTGGCTAGTGACAATGTCTAAGGTTCAGGACAGGGTACTGGGCGGAGGCTGGCTAGTGATGACTATTTAACGGTCTGATGGCCTGGAGATATAAGCTGTGTATTAGTCTCTCGGTCCCAGCTTTGATGCACCTGTACTGTCTTTGCCTTCTAGATGTTAGCGAGGTGAACAGGCCATGGCTCGGGTGGCTGTGGTCCTTAATGATCTTCTTGGCTTTTCTTGTGATACCAGGTGCTGTAAATGTCCTGGAGGGCAGGCAGTGTGCCCCCGATGATGTGTTGGGCTCAGAGCCGGATTAAGAAAACATAGGACCCGGGGCTTTGTTTTTTTATATAGCACATAATACCACACAAATGACTGAAATGACACTGACAAACTGAGATCAATCTGGTCTTGAATTCAAACGAACAATAGCCCAGACCAATGAAGCGACACACAGATTGTACAATATTAGAAGGCAATATATATACAATATACACACTGAGTATACCAAACATTATGAAACACCTTTCTAATATTGAGTCCTCCCCCCCCCCCTCAATATTCATCGGGGTATGGACTCTATAAGGTGTCGAAAGCATTCCACAGGGATGCTGGCCCATGTTGACTCCGATGCTTCCCGCAGTTGTGTCAAGCTCTCTAGTTCTATTTTCAGCAGTAGGCATTTGCTTTCCAAACTACGTTTTTCCCTCGATTGTATTTTGAAATCTGCAAAAGGCAAACTGATAGCCGCAACCAACCATAGAAATGTAATACCTAGATGGCATAATACCTAGATTCCCATTCAAGTCAGGACTGGCATCCATTGCTAGTCTACCCATGAGTTTAACAGTAAAATTGCCAGGGTTATATGTTACAAAACCCATCTATGGATTATATGTCTATGGCCACAACGCAACAAGCTGTAGCCTATATTTGGCTCACATGCTGCCGAAAATGCAGCCATCCGGACTGTATGCATACCGGTAAATGCCAACATAAAGGAAATGGTTGAGCAAACAAGGGATACAAAGTATATGTTATGGTGTGGGGTGCATTTTCTGGCATGGTTTAGGTCCACTTGTAGAATCTATGCCAAGGCTCATTGAAGCTGTTCTTGTTGCTCGTGGCGGCACAACACCCTTTTAAAGACACTATGTTGGTGTTTCCTTCATTTTGGCAGATGTGATAAAATCCACTGTTATTTTTTTATCAACTATTGATCCTGTGTGGCTAAATTATGCTCTTATGTATTAWGMATTTTTTTWAATTATGTATTTTTAACATTGAGATATACTGTATGTTTGTTTGCCTCTTAGACCCTCTACAGGCTTGGGCCCAGTCCCTGACAAACACAATTGACCAGTCACATTTATTATGCAGTTTTTATTTTTATTTTTGTATTATTCAGTTACCCAAATTCATACTGACTCTAAACACATGCACACACACTCACATACAATCAGCATATACACTGCTGCTACTCTGTTTATMATATATCCTGATGCGTAGTCACCTTACCACCTTACCCCTACCACTCCATTATTAATGCACATTTTAAATATGGTATTGGCACTGACCCTGCACATAGCTTACTTACTTACTCAGGTTCATCTTATTTCTATTTCTTATGTGTTTTTGTTCTACTTTACTTTATAGTACTACACATATTGATTACTGCATTGTTGGTAAAGAGCTTGGAAGAAAGGCATCTGACTGTACTTGTGCAAGTGACAATAAAACACACTCAAAACTACACTCTTGGAAATAAAGGTGCTATCTAGCACCAAAAAGGGTTCTTCGGCTGTCCCCYTAGGATAACCTTTTGAAGAACCCTTTTTGGTTCAAAGTAGAACCCTTTTGGTTCCAGGTAGAACCCTTTCCACAGAAGGCTCTACAAAGAACCAAAAAGACTTCTACCTGGAACCAAAAAGGGTTCTACCTGGAACCAAAAAGGGTTATTTTATGGGGACAGCCGCGGAACCAATTTGGAACCCATTTTTCTAAGAGTGTAGTCCATAATCAGCTCCTTCGTTGTGTTGATGTTAAGGGAGAGGTTATTTTCCTGGAAACACTCCGACAAGGCTCTCACCTCCCTGTAGGCTGTCTCGTTGTTGTTGGTAATSAGGCCTACCACTGTTGTGTTGTGCAAACTTAATGATTGAGTTGGGGACATGCTTGGCCACACAGTCATGGGTGAACAGGGAGTACAGGAGGGGGTGGATTTGTTGCCTACCGTCACCACCTGGGGTCGACCATCAGGAAGTTTAGGACCCACTTGCAAAGGGAGGGGTTCAGACGCAGGGCCTTGAGCTTAGTGATGAGCTTGGAGGGCACTACGTTGTTGAAAGCGATGACCAATATTCTTACATACTGTAAGTATTAATCTTGTCCAGGTGGGATAGGGCAGTGTGCAGTGCAATAGCGATTGCGTCATCCTTGGATCTGTTGGGGTGGTATACAAATTGTGGTGGGTCTAGGGTATCGGGTAAGGTGGAGGTGATATGATCCTTAACTAGCCTCTCAAAACACTTCATGATGACAGAAGATTGAAGTGCTTTTGTTCAAAGATCGAATGTGTGTGTTTGGTTTTACTATCGTTGTGGGGACCAGAAGGATAGTAAAACAAGGACAATTTGGACAAGTGGGGACACTTAGCTAATCCCCACAAGGAAAAAGTATATTTTAGGCTTACCATTAGGGTTAGGGCTAGAATTAGGGTTAGTGGTTAGGGCTTGGGTTAGACGTTAGGGTTAGGGTTAAGGTTAGGTTTAGGGGTTTGGGAAAATAGGATTTTGAATGGGAATCAATTGTTTGGTCCGCACAAGGATAGTAAAACAAACGCATGTGTCTGTGTGTGATACCTCAAGGGGGTTCATGGGTGCTCTGTCAAACACACGGTAAACCAGAGGAGAAAGAACAACTCAAACGCTGCACTATTTATTGAGACAAATTCAGAGCAGGAAGAGAAATATTTGGTTAACTCAGTGGCGAACGGTCAGCGGTGCTGGGGCGAACCACGGTTGAAGTGAAGGGAAACAGCCATCCCTTTGTTAGTCGACAGAATGGAACGCTCCGTGTGGTCACTGCAGGAGGCCGAACATCACAGACAGAGGAACACAGACACTCTCTCTCGTGCTTACAGTCGCTGAGACATACACAGGGGAACAGAAAAGCACACATAGAAACTCTCATGCTCACTCTCACACACACACACAGAGAGGAAAACTATTCCTTGCCTGCTATGAATGGTTTATTAGCCATGTGAACAGGTCATAGAGCTACACACTCCACTACTCTACAGCAGTGGCACACTCACTCACACATACTCACATTTCATTGGCTCACACCTACACATACACTAATCATATGTGACTCGTTTCAGGAAACTAGGCATATGTCGCGCGTCACTACTTCACAGGAGCGCCATTTGAACTAAAACTTTTTTTTTAATCAAAATGCATTTTTGGGCAGAAATAACAAACTTGTCTGTAAATACGAATACATTTGTTAAATTACGAGCCTTGTTGGTTTAGCCACAGAAAAATACAACAACCTTCCCGCTAGCCATGATTGGCTGAGATAATGAGTGGGCTGTACATGCTGAGAGATGAGTTTGGATTGGTCTGCCATGTAGCAAACTTCTGTCTACAACATGAGCTGGTCAGTATGTGTAGGTAATCCTTTTTAACACTGCTTTTTTGAAAGATATCATGTAGTAGACCTGCCAAAGTGTTGCTCCTCACTTTCTGGAGGATTGAGTTTTGAAATCAGTGGAATTCGAGTATGATAGCTAAGGAGATGGAGAAAATACTGGCATTTGATTGCAAATATGCAGACATATTTGAGTCGAAAAGAGAACACACAGAAGGCTATTGTATAAAACACCTGTCTCTGGATTACATCTTCAAACTAAGGGAAACCATGGCATCTGTGACAGAGAGTGAGAACTGATGAGATAGTCTAGCTAGCTACATTTTCAGATGTTACACGTTTCTAATTTTGTCAGAAAGTAGTTTTCATTTCAAGTTAAAGTGCACTGTTAGCTAGCTAGCTAACATTAGCTGAATGGCTCACTAGCTAACGTTACATGTATGATCTGTGTAATAATATTATTTGTATCTCAGAGCCATTTGCATTGCTAGTTATAGCCTAATGTTAGCTAGCTAACATTGAACCTGGTTGGTTAGCTACCTGTAGATTCATGCAGGGTAGTAACATCATGAGTTGGGATTATGGTTCGTTGTTTAGCTAGCTAGCTAGCTATATGTCGAAACAAAAGACTCCACAATGCAAGTACCTACTTCAATAGAATGTTTATAATGTCACTGCGACAACTGTCGATAGACATAGAGGTACATTCGCTCTGGCTATCTAGTCTGATTTCAGAGCACTCTCATCTAAGTGTGCCGGAGCGCAGAATAACTGACACATTTACGAACACTCAACACCTGTTGAATATGGCCGGTGTCAGTAAACATGGGCAAAAAAAGCATAATTACATTGTTGCCAACAGCACAGTTGCAGTCACAAATACTCTGGATAATATAAAAACAACCTAACCAGCTCTGCTAGGATGAGTAAAATGTGATCGACCGGCTCAAATGTAGCAACATTTGAAATTGTGTTTTTTACATTGGATAAAAGTAGAGACTCAGAACTACAAAATGGTATATCATAACTACATTTGAGGAACACAAGTAATTTTTCCAACAATTGTTTACAGACAGATTATTTCACTTATAATTCACTGTATCACAATTCCAGTGGGTCAGAAGTGTACATACACTATGTTGACTGTGCCTCTAATTTAAACAGCTTGGAAAATTCAAGAAAAATATGTCTTTAGAAGCTTCTGATAGGCTAATTGACATCATTTGAGTCAATTGGAGGTGTACCTGTGCATGTATTTCAAGGCCTACCTTCAAACTCAGTGCCTCTTTGCTTGACATCATGGGCAAATCAAAAGAAATCAGCAAAGAACTCATAAAAAAATTGTAGACCTCCACAAGTCTGGTTCATCCTTGGAAGAAATTTCCAAATGCCTGATGGTACCATGTTCATCTGCACAAACAATAGTATGCAAGTGTTACGTACGCTTCTAGGAAGAGGGAACGCAACACCCTGCTACAACTTAACTCATGGAGTGAAAGAGGAATGGGACTGTAGGTACGAGTAAGGATGACAAAAGGCAGAGAATTTAACGTTTACTACGAATTTATTCCTTCACGCGGTAAATTTGGGGAAAAGGGGCTGAARGGAACCAAAGCAAAGAAAGTAAATTTCAAAGCCTCCTCTCCTACATTAACTACCTACCCACTACTTACCTATCTTAGCACCACCTGGTGCGCTAGTCAAAATACAGGGGGTGGTCCGCCCAGGTCTTACCTAGTGTGCCTAGACAATGAATATACTACGGGTATATGTATGCCCGCGGGCCTCTTGCCTAAGCACTCCCTAAGTGCCTTCCCCTTCCCCCCTGGGAACAAATGAAACTGAATAATACAAACAAAGTAAACAATTTCAACAATCAAAAACACTGCGTCCTATGGGGACACACATACCTTAGAAGCAGCGGCTACAAAGTACTTAACAAAAACCTGTCTCTCAGCAAAAACCAACACAGGACACACTAATCATCTCTCCTAAAAACAACCAACACAGGACACACTCATCTCTCATGGGACCCCGCAGCCGTCACACCGCTCAGGAAGGAGACGCGTTCTGCCTCCTAGAGATGAACGTACATTGGTGTGAAAAGTTCAAATCAATTCCAGAACAACAGCAAAGGACCTTGTGAAGATACTGGAGGAAACAGGTACAAAAGTATTTATATCCACAGTAAAACGAGTCCTATATCGACATTACCTGAAAGGCCGCTCAGCAAGGAAGAAGCAACTGCTCCAAAACCGCCATAAAAAAGCCAGACTACAGCTTGCAACTGCACATGGGGACAAAGATCGTACTTTTTGGAGAAATGTTCTCTGGTCTGATGAAACAAAAATAGAACTGTTTGGCCATAATGACCATCATTATGTTTGGAGGGAAAAGGGGGAGGCTTGCAAGCCGAAGAAAACCATCCCAACCGTGAAGCACGAGGGTGGCAGCATCATGGTGTGCTGCCACCCTCCCAAGACATCAGTCAGGAAGTTAAACCTTGGTCACAAATGGGTCTTCCAAATGGACAATGACCCCAAGCATACTTCCAAAGTTGTGGCAAAATGGCTTAAGGACAACAAAGTCAAGGTATTGGAGTGGCCATCACAAAGCCCTGACCTCAATCCCATAGAAAATGTGTGGGCAGAACTGAAAAAGCGTGTGCAAGCAAGGAGGCCTACAAACCTGACTCAGTTACACCAGCTCTGTCCAGAGGAATGGGCCAAAATTCACCCAACTTATTGTGGGAAGCTTGTGGAAGGCTACCCGAAACGTTTTTAAAGGCAATGCTAACAAATACTAATTGAGTGTATGTAAACTTCTGACCCACTGGGAATGAAACTGAAATAAATCATTCTCTCTACCATTATTCTGACATTTCACATTCTTAAAATAAAGTGGTGATCCTAACTTACCTAAYACAGGGAATGTTTACTCAGATTAAATGTCAAGAATTGTGAAAAACTGAGTTTAAATGTATTTGGCTAAGGTGTATGTAAATTTCCAACTGTATATGTTTTTTTCCCTCATCAATCTACACACAATTGCCCATAATGACAAAGCAAAAGCAGGTTTTTAGAAATTTTTGCAAATATATTTAACATTAATAAATGCAATATTAAATTTACATAAGTATTCATACCCTTTACTCAGTTCTTTGTTGAAGCAACTTTGGCAACGATTAAAGTCTTGTCTCTCCTTGGGTATGACGCTACAATCTTGGCGCACTTGCGTTTGGAGAGTTTCTCCCATTCTTCTCTGCAGATCCTCTCAATCTCTGTCAGGTTGGATGGGGAGCATCGCTGGACAGCTATTTTCAGGTCTCTCCAGAGATGTTCGATCGGGTTCAAGTACATTCAGAGACTTGTCCCGAAGCCACTCCTGCTTCGTCTTGGCTGTGTGCTTAGGGTCGTTGTCCTGTTGGTAGGTGAACCTTCTCCCCAGTCTGAGGTCCTGAGCGCTGCTGAGCAGGTTTTCATCAAGGATTTCTCTGTACATTGCTCCGTTCATCTTTCCCTCGATCCTGACTAGTCTCCCAGGTCCTGCCGCTGAAAAACAGCCCCACAGCATGATGCTGCCACCACCATATTTCACTGCAGGGATGGTGCCAGGTTTCCTCCATACGCTTGGCATTCAGGCCAAAGAGTTTAATCTTGGTTTCATCAGACCAGAGAATGTTGTTTCTCATGGTCTGAGTCATTTAGGTGCCTTTTGGCAAACCAAGCAGGCTGTCGTTTGACTTTTACTGAGGTGTGGCTTCTGTCTGGCCACTACCATAAAGGCCTGATTGGTGGAGTGCTGCAGAGATGGTTGTCCTTCTTCCATCTTCACAGAGGAACTTTGGAGCTCTGTCAGAGAMACCATTGGGTTCTTGGTCACCTCCCTGACCACGGCCATTCTCCCTCGATTGCTCAGTTTGGCCAGGCGGCCAGCTCTAGGAAGAATCTTGGTCGTTCCAAACTTCTTCCATTTAAGAATGATAGAGGCCACTGTGTTCTTGGGGATCTTCAATGCTGTAGAAATGTTTTTGTACCATTCCCCAGATCTGTGCCTCGACACAATCCTGTCTTGGAGCTCGACGGACAATTCCTTTGACCTCATGGCTTGGTTTTTGCTCTGACATGCACTGTCAACTGTGGGACCTTATATATACAGGTGTGTGCCTTTCCAAATCATGTCCAATGAATTGAATTTATCACAGGTGGACTCCAATCAGTTTGTAGAAACATCTCAYGGATGATACATGGAAACAGGATGCACCTGAGTTAAATCTCAAGTCTTTTAGTAAAGGGTCTGAATACTTATGTAAATAAGGTATTTCTGTTTTTAATTTTTAATATATTTGCAAAAATTTCTAAATATCTGTTTGTGTTTGTCATTATGGTCTATTGTGTGTCGATTGATGAAGAAAACTTTTCATTTAATCAATTTTAGAATAAGTCTGGAACTTAACAAAATGTGGAACAAGTCAAGGGGTCTGAATACTTCCCAAATACACTGTAGGTAGGGTTATATGATCAATCAGGACACATAACACTGTTTCTGAGTTATTATAATGTTCCTATCCTCTTCATATGCTGTTAACACTATATTTAATGATTTTATTTCTTCATCACGTGTTGAATACGTGTTTATAAAGCTTCCTTTAAATAACTTGTATTCCTTGAAATAACGTATCCCGGGGAAAGTATCTGACCGGTTCAAGGCAGCTGGGAATATGGAAAATTGCTTTAAACGGTCATTCAACTCGGAATTCCAAATCGGAAACTCGCGATTTGACCTGTTGATTCCCCCTGTGAGTTACCAGTTGTCTTCAAAGGACCATGAGTAAAGTGGGTGACGATGACCTGTAGGCACTGTACAGCTACAAGGGGTGGAAGGGGAAACGATCACTTGAAAGTATGAAAATATGCGATGTCATAATCTGTGAGTTGACAATGAAATGTAATAGGATTTAGCATTCAGAAATTGAAGGGAAGAACAGTACACAAGGTTGTATATTGTTTTCATAACATGTGGTCTATTTGATTTGTTAATCGTTTTAGGTGCATGCAGTCGTAATCACAGGAATGTGAAGGTGAAAGACTTGGAAACTTAAGCCGTGGTCGTAGTCATCCGATCAAGATGACCCAATCACTATCTGATCGAGATTTGTTGCGTCTACACACGGCAATAAAATGTGTGTCTTATCTGCCCAACGCGTCCWTACTGTGGACCAGATTCCCGGGTTCCTCCCTGTATGTAAATGAATCAAACCTGCCTTGGATCTCCCTTATGACACAAGCTGTATAAATTGACAGAAAACAGCACGCTTTTATTGTCAATAGTTTTACACTCATCTTTACAGCCTATATTTGTTATCCAACGATTTAAGACTGGGCGTAATAGGCTACTGTCCCGATATCCTCGACCTGTCCACAGCCATACAAATAAATATTATTTCATAGATCCTTCTGTTTTAAAAACAGTAAAAACGTTTTGTAGGATTAGGTGCATTGGTTGTGTTTAATCAGGTCTTAAGAATACCAAAAGTTTTGCATTTCGAAGAACCTCTAATATGATAACCTATGGCAAGATGTGTAGTCAAATTATGAAAATGGATAAAAGTGGCAATGGAGCATGCGGGTAAAGCAAATACTATGGCATTTTAAATGAATGAAGTGTAAATCGAAAAGTAGCCTAAATAGTCCCTCGTATTGTATATCATATTGGACAGTGGCCTGGCTCATGCTTACAGAAAGCTATGCGCCTGTATGCATCGCCTTTGTTCATATTTCCATGAAAGCTGTACACGACGATGGTACAAAGATTGTCTTAGGGTCATTTTTGACTCGGCAGTTATAAAATCATTTACACACCACAAAAACACACACACAAACACACACAATGAGAAATGTAGATGATGTGTGCTACTGATTGAACTCCAGACAAAACTAAAACTTTCTCGTGCGTCAGACAAAATAAACAAAATGTCAGACAAAATAAACATTTCTTGAAAGCAGTGTTTACTAATGGGGAATGCAGTCAGAMGCTATAAWTGTGCTGCAGATGAGTCCCGCCAGTTCTCTTTGCTGAGTGCACGTTTCAGTGCCCAACAGGTCGTAGATCRGATTTTTTCAGATGTCCAGGAGGATGTCCAGGAGGAACAAGAGAACAATGATTTAGAAGAGGAGGAGMTATCTGAAGGAGAAGATTGGGAAGAATACAACCCAGAGCACGATYCATCATCTTCAGATGAAGAAGAAATCCCCCAAGCTGAATGAAAGACATTTTTGTCAAAGAACATAATAATAACATGGTCCTTGTCACCATATGACAACCAGYGCAGGATGGCAGCACACAATGTTATAAGGAGGACCCCAGGGCCCGCAAGACATGCAATTGCCCATGCCCAGGACATCGCCTCAGCATTCCACATCTTCATCACACCAGCCATTGAAACAATCATCCTGGCATGATGACTCCTTGCTGTCCCCAGTCCACCTGGCAGTGCTGCTGCTCCAGTTTCAACTGTTCTGCCTGCGGCTATGGAACCCTGACCTGTTCACCGGACGTGCTACCTGTCCCAGACCTGCTGTTTTCAACTCTCTAGAGACAGCAGGAGCGGTAGAGATACTCTCAATGATCGGCTATGATAAGCCAACTGACATTTACTCCTGAGGTGCTGACTTGTTGCACCCTCGACAACTACTGTGATTACTGTTATTTGACCATGCTGGTCATTTATGAACATTTGAACATCTTGGCCATGTTCTGTTATAATCTCCACCCGGCACCGCCAGAAGAGGACTGGCCACCCCTCATAGCCTGGTTCCTCTCTAGGTTTCTTCCTAGGTTTYGGCCTTTCTAGGGAGTTTTTCCTAGCCACCGTGCTTCTACACCTGCATTGCTTGCTGTTTGGGGTTTTAGGCTGGGTTTCTGTACAGCACTTTGAGATATCAGCTGATGTAAGAAGGGCTATATAAATTGATTTGATTTGATTGTGCAACATTGTGGGAATGTTCTGTGCAACTTCTTAATAAGTACAACATGTGAATCACAAGAATATTCTTGCAGCATCCCAGACAACTCATAACTGAATTCATCTCTTGTCATTTCCCTACAATATTCCCACAACCCAAACAAATGTTTAAACCTTTAAAGAAAATACAAGATGTGTTCTGGGAATGTTCTTGTAACATCAGGTGAATGTTTTTTTGCACCCTAAAKGTAACATTGTAAAGTCATCTGCACAACTAGACAGTTTATCTTTTGTGATGTCCCCACAATGTTCCCACCAGACTGTTCCCACAACCTTATGAGAACATTTGCCGCAACGTAAAGAATGTTCTAGGAACTTTCACAGAACCAATATTGGTTTGCTGGGTATATACAGTACACGCCCAGCAAAGTTGCACCCTCGCGATATATCTATCGGTCAGTCAGTTGGCCGATTATTTGAGCCCTGTTTGAATACTCTTGGAATTCATCCTTCTTTCCTCCCAWCTTTGAAGTGGTCACTGATCTGACATGACATAACTGGTGAAAACATTGTAATGGAGAGCCTGTTTACGACAAGCCAGTCCTTTTGGATCAATGATTACTTCAAGGAAMGCAGTAGAGAAGGATGCATTTGAACAGGGCTCTGGTCAGTTTGTTCCAGGATCATCAGAGATGACCCGTTATACTGATACTCCTGTTATGTCCTGGTGACAGAGTCAYGGAGTATTATGGTAGATAATGKCCCACATTAATCTTTCTGTGTCCTACTTACTGGAGGACTGCTCGCACTCAGTCCTCCATCAGGACTTTAACTCCATGAGAGTATTCACCCTGACCCCAATAACCTGGCTTCTCATACCTCTAAACCTCTCTCTCTCTCCCACACTCTCTCTGTCCTCCACACTCTCTCTCTCACCCCTATAACCTGGCATCCCACACCTAATAATCCTCTCTCGCCCACACGCTCTGTCTTCCACGCTCTCTCTCTCTGTCTCTCTCTACATCTCTATCTATCTCTACTCTGATGTACACTCTAAGCTTGGTGTAATGGTGTTTAGGGTTAGAGCAGTGGCCTAAGCCTTTGAGAGATGATGATTTACATTCTGATAGAAAACACTAGAGAGAGTTTAGTAAGTCATGAAGAGGAGAGCTGGGATTTTCACAGTATAKTGTTTCAAAATGCCATTATAACGACTTTATATGGCATCATAATAAAGTTGTCATTTTTTACTGTTTTAAAATGTAGTTGAAAGTTATGATTCTCAAACAAATTCCAGAATAGGTTTGAGTAAAGACTAGTTTGTCTTTTGAAGGGGTATTGTTCCAAATGATGGGTTTTGTCAGATGGCAAAGAAATGTTTCTCTCTATCCTATATTTCTCTTTGAAAGAGTTTCAGACAAGTCAGCAGAGAGGGAAAAAGAAAGCTGGCACTGATTGACGCAAACTCTCCATAACAGTCACTTTCATTCTCACACACATACTCGCAGAAACAAACACACACATGTCCCCAGAGATATGGAGTAGATTTAGGACATAATCGTCTGAGTATCCTGCAAGGCCCCTGGGACCCAGAAGAGTTATTGTGTGTGTGCGGTTGTGTGTGTGTGTGTTGTGTGTGTGTGTGTGTGTGTGTGTGTGTGTGTGTGTGTGTGTGTGTGGTGTGTGTGGTGTGTGTGTGTGTGGTGTGTGTGTGTGGTGTGGTGTGTGGGTGTTGTGTGTAGCATACGCTGTGTATGTTTGGTTTTACTATCTTTGGCAAACAGAATCTTCACAAGGATAGTAAAAAGGACAATTCAGAAGTGGGGACATTTTGCCAGTTCCCAAAAGGAAAGGTTATTTTAGGTTTAGGTTTAGGTTTAGGATTACAATTAGGTTAGGGTTAAGAGGGTTTCTGGTTTGCCCCCGTATCAAAACTTGGGTTGCACGGATCTATTGCAACTTCTGCTCTGTCTGCATATATGGCAAGTCAGTCTGGACTGGAGAAGGTGGGAGAACATAGGTGTTCAGAGGATCAACGGTGGCGAATCTCAGAGGGTTACCTGCGTGTATAATAGAAGGAAGAAAAGGTTGATTAAGTGCTGAGTGTAAACAAGTAGAAAAAAGTATTAAATATAAAGCATGCAATGGATCAATAATGTCACGCCCTGACCATGAGAGCTTTTTATTCTCTATTTTGGTTTGTCAGGTGTGATTTGGGAGGGCATTCTATGTTCATTTCTCATGTTTTGTACTTCTTGTTGTTTGGCCGGGTGTGGTTCTCAATCAGAGGCAGCTGTCTATCGTTGTCTCTGATTAAAATACTAGGTAGCTTTCCCACATGGTTTTGTGGGTATGTTGTTTGTGTTCTGCACCCGACAGGACTGTTTCGTTCCTTCTCTTTGTTATTTTTGTATTTAGTGTTCAGTGAAAAAAAGCATGAACACTTACCACGCTGCGCTTTGGTCCACCTCTTCTTCAACAGACGACCGTGACAATAATAATGATAAATAATTTAATAAATAATAATATAATAAAATCACACAAATTAAAGAATTAAGTGCCTGCAAAAATGTTAATTGCTAATATTTAAGAAATTTACATAAATATGAAAAACAGTACGAGAGACAAAACAAGACAGAGCAAAATAAATACAAATTACTCTTCATATTGGTGCCCCCTCTGGCACTCCTAATTGAGCCCCAACCGACCCTAAGTCTAGGGCTTATATTATTCTTTACATTAAGCCAAATCGAGCGTCTTGAGTTGGTATCCACCTAGATAAGCAGCTGTTCTCCTAGGCTCTGGTCCAGAGCAAAGCGGAATTAGGGGTGCTGAAGGCTGCACTATTCCCTGATAAATTGAAATAATGTTTCCAAAATTATATAATTACTCCTGTCTGAACACTGACTGAATTTGGGCAGCGCACGCACCAAATATCGAACAGCATGTTTCATTGCGGCAATAGAAATATAGTCTATAGAACCCAGCTAGCACATAACGTTCTGAGAARCATAGGTTTCTTAGAGCTTGGTGAGAGCCTGGTTGTCCTATGGCTATTTCGCAGACAGCCTTCCCATAACACTTCCTACGGGTTTCCTCATGGTTCTATTTAAAGTAATGTTCTGAAATTGTTCTGAGAACGTTAAGAAAAACACGTATTTTCTGCGGGAATTTCAGTACTTCAATATTACGTTTTCTACTGGTTTACTCATGGTTCTATTTAAAGTCATGTTCTCAGAACGTTCAGAAAACATAAAGAAATAACGTTCTTCTGTTGGAATTTCAGTACTTCAGCATAACGTTTTCTACAGGTTTCCTCATGGTTCTTTTTAAAGTCATGTTCTTAGAACTTTCAGAGAACGTTCCATAAAAACCACAAGAAAACATTAGTAATGTTAAAAGAGCGTTCTAAGAATATTTAAAAGCATATACAGTACATTCCATTCTCAGCATCAACAAAACTCTCTCCATTCTCTATCTTGTTACATCTGTTCAGGTGTGTTGGCCGCACCCACTAATTGGCCACACCTGATCTTAATGAGTGCTAGTTTCCTTTGAAGTAGGGTCTGTTTGAATAAACTAACAAAATGTACAGCTTTGTATGAGTTTAAAAAAACATAGCATGCCTGCTCCATCTAGGTGGCACAGTGGACTAATTCCATGGATAGGAAGCAGAAGATCATAGGTTTGAATCTCACTCATGCCACAATCTGACCCTTTTTTTCCTAAAACGGCATACCCAAATTTAACTGCCTATAGCTCAGGACCTGATTCAAGGATATGCATATTCTTGATACCATTTGAAAGGAAACACTTTGAAGTTTGTGGAAATGTGAAATTAATGTAGGACGATATAACACATTAGATCWYGTAAAAGTTAAAAAAATAAAATAAAATACAAAGAAAAAAACATGTTTTTTGTACCTTCATCTTTGAAATGCAAGAGCAATACCATTATGTATTATTCCAGCCCAGGCACAATTTAGATTTTGGCCACTAGATGGAAGCAGTGTATGTGCAAAGTTTTTGACTGATCCAATGAACCATTGCATACCTGTTCAAAATGTTGTATTAAAACTGCCAAAACGTGCCTAATTGGTTTATTAATACATTTTCAAGTTCATAATTGTGCACTCTCCTCAAACAATTGCATGGTATTAATTCACTGTAATAGCTACTGTAAATTGGACAGTGCAGTTAGATTAACATGAATTTAAGCTTTCTGCCCATATCAGATATGACAATGTCCTGGGAAAATGTTTTGTCACTTACAACCTCAGGCTAATCACATTAGCCTAAGTTAGCTCAACCATCCCGCGGGGGGGACACCGATCCTGTAGAGGATACATTTCCTTCAGGCTAGGGTCCTTTTTTCTGAATTTCCAAATCCAGCTTCCAGATTGCAATTCCTATGGCTTCCACTAGATGTCAACCGTCTTTGTTCAAGGTATCAGGCTTGTTTCTTCCAAAACGAGGAAGAATAATGAGTTTTAGTACTGGGACTCAGAGTTGGAAATCAGTTTGTGCGCACGTTCACCTGCTAATATCGCTTTCCTATTGAACATAATTCTTTCCGTATAAAATATTATAGTTTAATTCCATTTTAGGGTACCTGAGGATTAAATGAACAGCATTCTCCTATAGGTGTTCCTTTTGTCCAGGTGAGAAAGGACAGTGTGGAGTGCGATTGAGATCACGTCATCTGTGGATCTGTTGGGGCGGTATGCGAATTGGAGTGGGTCTAGGGTGTCCGGGAGGATGCTGTTGATGTGAGCCATGACCAGCCTTTCAAAGCACTTCATGGCTACCGACTTGAGTGCCACGGGGCGGTAATCATTTAGGCAGGTTACCTTCGCTTCCTTGGGCACAGGGACTATGGTGGTCTGCTTGAAACATGTAGGTATTACACACTCGGTCAAAAAAAATGACAGTGAAGACACTTGACAGTTGGTCCGCGCATGCTTTGAGTACACGTCCTGGTAATCCGTCTGGCCCAGCGGCTTTGTGATTGTTGACATGTTTAAAGGTTTTGTTCACATCGGCCACCGAGAGCGTTATCACACAGTCATCCAGAACAGCTGGTGATCTCGTGCATGCTTCAGTGTTGCTTGCCTCGAAGTGAGCATAAAAGGCATTTAGCTCGTCTGGTAGGCTCGTGTCACTCAGGTGGCGTCTGGGTTTCCCTTTGTAGTCTGTAATACTTTTCAAGCCCTGCCACATCCGACAAGCGTCAGAGCCGGTGTAGTAGGACCTATTTGAAGGTAATTAAATAATGTTCTGATAACGTGTTTTAATAAGACTTTTAATAACACTGTTAGCTTAGGTTAACTGTTTTAAACTCTAAGCACAGATAGGACACTTGGAAATGAATTTGCTTTGTCATTTTAACATCGACGGGGCTGTAGTGGAGCGGGTCGAGAGTTTAAAGTTCCTTGGTGTCCACATCACCAACGAACTATCATGGTCCAAACATACCAAGACAGTCGGCACAACAAAACCTCTTCCCTCTCAGGAGACTGAAAAGATTTGTCATGGGTCCCCAGATCCTCAAAAGGTTCTACAGCTGCACCATCGAGAGCATCCTGACCGGTTGCATCACCGCCTGGTATGGCAACTGCTCCGCGTCTGACCGTAAGGTTCTACAGAGGGTAGTGCGAACGGCCCAGTACATCACTGGGGCCAAGCTTCCTGCCATCCAAGTCCTATATAATAGGCGGTGTCAGAGGAAAGCCCATAAAATTGTCAGAGACTCCAGTCACCCAAGTTATAGACTCTCTGCTACCGCACAGCAAGCGGTAGCAGACTACAAGTCTAGGACCAAAAGGCTCCTCAACAGCTTCTACCCCCAAGCCATTAGACTGCTGAACAATTCGCCACCGGACAATTTACACTGACCCAAGCCCCCCTAGAATGTTAATAAAACCACCCAGGAAAACTTTCACAGAACTATTGAAAAACGTTCTCAGAACCTCACTGCAACCTACAAATTTACATTCCCAGAACAGGTGAAATTTTTACTTCCGTTCGCAGAACATTTAAAAAACGTTGCATTTTAACGGTCAGAAAACGCATGGCTTCATTCCCAAAACCAATGGGAAACCAAAAGCTTACATTCCTACAACTTCCAAGGTACCAAATGTGCTAGCTGGGAAGGGTTTTGGAACTTCGCCCTGGTCATTTGACTGGTAAACTCATGGGTATGCTCAAAATGGCTGTACCTTCTGCAAATGCCTACTGCTGAAAAGAGAAGACTAATTTGTCTGTAGAACACAGGAGGTTGGTGGCTTCTTGATTGGGGAGGCCAGACACATGGCAATGGCCGGAGCAGAATAGGTGGAAAGGTATTAACAACATCAAACACGTGGTTTCCATTTGTTTGATGCCATTCCATTTGCTCCGTTCCAGCCATTATTATGAGCCGTCCTCCCTTCAGTAGCCTCCACTGCAGTAGAAGTTACCATTTCGTTTCTACAGATCTCGGACAAACAGCACTGTTTTTCAAAGTAGCTCAGACCTATCTCGAGACCATCACCTGTACGGTGAGCCCAGGCTACACATAGACATGCTATCCATCTTCATTGGGTGAGTCAGTACCACTGGAAAGTTGATTTAGTAGCCTACTGTAGCTTATCATAGTTATATATTTCCTCCTAATAGTGTACAATCTGTGTTTCTTCCTTTCTTGTTATTGGCCCTGAGCCAAGTCAAGACCAAGGCCCTTTCCAAAAGCATCTTATGGCTAAGCTCATCTTAGAACCATAGGATCCAATTTTTTTTAACAATGATCTTAGCCTATGATGCTTTTATGAAACTGGGCCCAAGTCGTTTTTATTTATCTGGTTGACAGTGTCAGAGCAGCCACACATTTTGGTCATTTGTGTAGTATTAAAATATTAAAATATTCAGATTATGTCTCCTGTCACGTAGGCCTAAATMATGTAGAATTGCATGCGTGCAAATCATAACAAAGTTTCGGCTGGAACGGTATGCCACTAGGCAAAAGTGTGTGTGTTGTGTGGGGGGGGGGGGGGGGAGCGGGGCTGTGTGAAAATTTGGGATAGACTGATATAGATATGATATAGGCTTAAGTCCTGGAGTGGGGGAATAGTATGTTGTGTGTGTTAGGGTTACAATTAGGGTTATGGGTTAGGTTTAGGGTTAGGAATTAAGGTTAGGTTAGGGTTTTGGGGTTACTGGTTAAGGTTAAGATTAGGGGTAGGTTTAGAATTAGAGGTTAGGGAAAATGGACTTTGAATGGGAATCAATTGTTTGGTTTCACACAAAGATAGTAAAAAAATGTGTGTGTGGGTTGTGGTTTGGGTGTTGTGGTGTGTGTGTGTGGACAGAGGGTGACCTGAGAGGCCGGGCTAGTTACAGCCTCTCTGCTGGAGACCGCCGGTCTCACAGAACTAGCATTGTTGGCATGGAGCTGCAGACAGACACACACAGAGACAGACACACCACACACATACACACACAATAACACCCGAGGTGGCAAGACCATTGGTAGAGTCATGTTTCTGAATCCCATTTATAAAATGCGAGTTCCCTCCTCTCTTCTCACAGCCTCTCTGTAACACTCCACTTCTCAATAACATACTCATTATGCTCTCTTTCTCTCAGACACACACAAACACACACACACACACAAAGACACAAAAACACCATTCATAATAAGCTCTGGTTGGTTAATACCCAGACTGTTATTGTAGGTGTAGCACACTAATAATTTGTGACTGAGCCGCTATCAAAAGCAATTATTGCAGACAATGCTGTGATGCATTTGAAACAGAAATGTTGACAACATAACTCAACAATGTTGTTATGACACATTCAACAAATATCAATAAAACACCAACAGCATATCAAACTCATTTTGTGAGTTTGAAATAGTTGCTTTAAGATGGAACGAGAGAGACGAGAGAGAGAGAGAGAGAGAGAGAGAGAGAGAGAGAGAGAGAGAGAGAGAGAGAGACGAGAGAGAGAGAGAGAGAGAGAGAGAGAGAGGAGAGAGAGAGAGAGAGAGAGAGAGAGAGAGAGAGAGAGAGAGAGAGAGAGAGAGAGGAATAACGAACTGGAACTGTAGTGTGTGAGTTCTCTCATTGGCTGCAGAAGTGGACGTCAGCACCTTTCACTACTCCAGTGTTACCCCTCTAACCTCTGGCTGTAAAGGAGAAACAAGTGTTAAAGTAGCTCTGAGGAGAGTAAACTAACCTCCAGCATCCACACGGCATAAAAGAGGAGTAAAAAAGGACGCCTTTATTACAGACACCTTTATTACAAGTCAATCCTCGGATGCGCGTTTTCTCCCTTGAGTAAAGGATTTTATGTTTGGTTCTGAAATGGCAGTCTGGTTCGAGTTTACCGCGCACATGCTTTTTCTAACGCTAGGTTGTRGTCTCGGAGCTTTGGAGGGTCGGACCTCGAGCAGAACCCCATGGGGCTTGCAGGGACAGGGCAGCGATGGAACCGATTCTCCGTTTGACCGAGACAGAGCTAATCAGGATGTGGTCTCACAGCACATGTACAGGCTGTATGAGAAGTACAACAGAGATCTGAAACGACTCAGAGAGGGAAACACTGTCAGGAGTTTCAGAGCCAGCCAAGGTGAGTGTGGCTGTGGTGTAGCTGTCTATGATGCTGGACAGGGAAAATGAATGTCGATAAATGAGTAATATCCTCAACTCTGATATGCTTCCTAATTTCTTGAGATGCACATACGTTGCGGACTATTGTCTGTTCTCAGAGGCAAAGGCGCTGATGAGATAGGCATGGAGAGAAATGCAACCAAGTTATGATGAATGTATGGTTATATTATATAACAACCAAAAGGTCTTTATGTTTTTCAATAATATCATGTACTGATATTATGTACTGCCCCCCCACCTCCCTTCTAGTAGGCAACCTAATTAATTGAAATAGCTAACAGCGGGCTGAAAAAAGCAGACGCATGTGGTCAGACACCCCAAATAGGTAGGATTGTTTTGGAACCGTCTGAGAATGCCACAGTGCTTTTTATGACGCACTTGGGCAGATCTGTATGTAGTGTGGTCCTGCCACAGCTCCAGCCGCAGATGCGCGAGAATGTGTGTAGAATTCGCCCCCAAGTGGAGCCCAGCTGCCGCGCTGGCCGCGACAACAATYCGGTAACTAGGAGACAGGGGGACARCAATAATGCACCATATCTATTTTCCTAAAGAGGCCACTGTATCCTGGGCTGGAGTATGAAGGCTTAGCACGCAGTGATGCCATTTTCCTGTGGTGTTTTTTTATGAACCTTGACCCACATTGACTTAACATTTTGTTTAATTTATTTAACCTTTATTTTATCAGGGAGTCATACTGACCAAGGTCACTTTTACAGAGGATCCCTGAATTAAATAAATTACAGAAGATACACACATCAATGTAAATACAAAATGCAAGCAGAAAGAACATGGTCATAAAAATCGAGCAGATTCATCAGTAATAAGGTCCTCAATCAGCCTTCTGAAWTGCCCCAYAGGCACCAAAACATCACATTTAAGAACATGTTGAAGATTGTTCCACAAAGTCGGTGCAAGAAAACAAAAAGCTGATTTACCTAAATCCCTGAGACCTGGTGTGGTATCTCGTGTGTCCAAAGTTTAGTAAAGATGTTGGGTACAGTGAAACTTTTTGTAAAAGGGGTTTATAAATGAAAACATAGCCATGTATCAACCTATGTGACATCAAGGAGGGCCAACCACATTTCTGGTAGAGAATGCAGGGATGAGTACAAAAATTGTCCCACTTAATTGGAATCCACTTGTGGTAAATTCAATTAATTGYACATTATTTGGAAAGACACACCAGTCCATATAACGTCCCACAGTTGACAGTGCATGTCCGATGAAAACCAAGCCATGAGGTCAAAGGAATTGTCCGTAGAGCTCCGAGACAGGATTGTGTCAAGGCACAGATTTGGGGAAGGGTATCAAACCAAATCTGCAGCATTGAAGGTCCCCAAGAAAACAGTGGCCTCCATCATTCTTAAATGGAAGAGGTTAGGAACCACCAAGACTCTTCCTAGAGATGGCCACCTGGCCAAACTGAGCAAACGGTGGAGAAGGGCCTTGGTCAGAGAGGTGACCAAGAACCCGATGGCCTCTCTGACAGAGCTCTAGAGTTCCTCTTGGAGATGGGAGAACCTTCCAGAAGGACATCCATCTCTGCAGCACACCACCAATCAGGTCTTTATGGTAGAGTGGCCAGACGGAAGSCACTCCTCAGTAAAAGGRACATGACAGCCKGCTTGAAGTTTGCCAAAAGGCACCTAAAGACTCTCAGACAATGAGAAACAAGATWCTCTGCTCTGATGAAACCAAGATRGAAATCTTTGGCCTGAATGTCAAGCGTCACGTCTGGAGGAAACCTGGCACCAGCCCTATGGTGAAGCATGGTGGTGGGAGCATCATGCTGTGGGAATGTTTTTCAATGGTAGGGACTTGGAGACTAATCAGGAACGAGGGAAAGATGAACAGAGCAAATTATAAAGCGATCCTTGATGAAACCTTCTCCAGAGCGCTCAGGACCTCAGACTGGGGTMAATTTTCACCTTCAAACAGGACAACGACCTTAAGCACACAGCCAAGACAACGCAGGGGTGACTTCGGGACAAGTCTCTGAATSTCCTRGAGTGGACCAGCCATCGCCCGGACTTGAACCRGATCTAACATCTCTGGAGAGACCTGAAAATAGCTGTGTAGCAACGCTTCCCATCCAACCTGACAGAGCTTGAGAGGATCTGCAGAGAAGAATGGTAATAACTCCCCAAATACAGGTGTTCCAAGCTTGTAGCTGTCACGTTCGTTGATGGAAGAATCAGACCAAGGTGCAGCGTGGGAAGCGTACATCATTTATTTTGATGAACATGAAAAAACAATAAACTACAACCGAACGTGAAGCTATATGCAGTGCAGAAAGCAACTAGACATAGACAAGATCCCACAAACTAAAGGTGGAAAAAAGGCTGCCTAAGTATGATCCCCAATCAGAGACAACGATAGACAYCTGCCTCTGATTGGGAACCATACCCMGCCAACAAAGAAATAMAAAAACTAGAATGCCCACCCAAATCACACCCTGACCTAARCAAATAGAGAAATAAAAAGMCTCTCTAAGGTCAGGGRGTGACAAGAAACCCATTTTTATTCTCAGCTTCATAACTAACTCATCAATATGCTTTTTAAAAGACAGCTTTTCATCTATCCAGATGCCCAGATATTTGTAAGCAGGGACACGATCATTATGGACGTATGCTTAAATCAGTTGTTTTTATGCTCTCTAGAGAACAACATATACTTCGTTTTACCTGCACTCAATACTAGTTTCAGGTCAATTCAGTTTTTCTATAGTAAAATGAAGACAAAACTGGTCAACCGTGGGGGTAATAGCATACACYACAGTATCATCAGCATACAAGTGCAGGTAAAAAAAAATTACAGAGTAATTTTTTTATGTAAACAGTAAACAGTACAGGACCCAGAATGAACCCTTGAGCGACACCTTTCGTAATATCCAGGAAACCTGATTTAACACCATRAGTAGATACATATTGAGTTCTATCTGTCAAGTCATGTTTAAACCAGCTACATGCAGCCTGGTCTAGGCCAATTGAGGAAAGCCTCTGAATTAGCAGTGAGTGATAAACCGTATCGAAAGTCTTTGACAGGGTCAATGAAGATCAACGTTGTCTTTAATCCATACAGTTAACCACATCATTCATAACTAGGGATGTGGCCGAGAGAGTGCTATGACCTGGTCTAAAACCTGACTGATGTGCASTACATTTAAAATGCATTTCAAAGATAAGAAATATCTTAGCTGGGAATGAATCAAGGATTCTAATATTTTAGCTAGGCAAAAAAGTTTAGAAATAGAGGGATAATTATTTAGGTCACAAGGGGTCACCACCTTTGTGAAGGGGGAATACATGGGCCACCTTCCAAACCTTGGGGATGGTACCAGATATAATTGTCAGGTTAAAAATATTGGTTAATTATTCAGCAATCAGGGGGGCAGAGAGCTGTAGCAAAAATGGATCAAGCATATCAGCCCCAGTGGATTTTTTTTTTTACATCAATCTTAAGCAAGGAATCTAGCACATCACAGATAGTAWATTGTTGAATTGAAAAAAAAGATTCACTGGAAGTTGACAGGTTAACCGTTGAGTCAGCTAAAGGCTGGCAGAGGGAAGAGCAGTCGATTGAATGAAAAGGGTCAATTAAAACCACTGTTTATCTCAAATAAAAAGCCTGCCGAGATGAAATGATGATTAAAAGCATCACTTATTCCACTCTTCTCAGGTATGATGCCAGAGTCAGACAGAACTTGCTTAGGCGGGGAAGAAGAGGAATTTGTACACTTCAGTGCATTTACTGTTTTCCAAAATGTTGAATGATCACCAGCAGTCAGAGATGGAGCTGAAAAAGTGGCTTGATTTAGCTTTTTTAATRGAGATAGTACGTCTGTTTCTCAATTGTCTGAAAGTTTACCAGTCCACTACACAGTCAGTATTCCTTGCTTTGGCCCAGGTCTGATTTCTCATCTTAATYAGCTATGATAGCTCCGAAAGAAAACCAAGGGTTAGATCTATCTTTGACTCTGAATTGTTTAAAAGGGGCGTGTTTATCTGCCAGAGGAATAAATATAGAAGATAAATGTTCTAGAGCCAAAAACGTTTTACAATGTCTCTTCTTAATTAGTTAAACAAGGATTAGTATTTTGCTGTTTCGTATCTCTAATACATACTATGGGGACAATGATCACTGAGATCATATGCAAATAATCCACTGGACAAATATTTATGGGGGTTATTAGTAAGAATTATATCAATCAATGAGGAGTTTACAGAGTTTTTCACATATAGCCATGTGGGTTTTGAGATCAATTGAGTCAGATTAAAATCAATGCATATACTCTTAAATTGATCTGAGGCTGGGGATAGACAATCCAGATTCAAATGCTTTTCCAAAAGTCGAAGGAGTTCCCACATATGGTGAGCACTTGTTGGCTGCTTTTCCTTCACTCCGCGGTCCGACTCATCCCAAACCATCTCAATTTGGTTGAGGTCGGGGGATTGTGGAGGCCAGGTCATCTGATGCACTCTCCTTCTTGGTAAAATAGCCCTTACACAGCCTGGAGGTGTGTTGGGTCATTGTCCTGTTGAAAAACAAATATTAGTCCCACTAAGCACAAACCAGATGGGATGGCGTATCGCTGCAGAATGCTGTGGTAGCCATGCTGGTTAAGTGTGCCTTGKATTCTAAATAAATCACAGACAGTGTCAGCAGCAAAGCAGCCCCACACCATAAAATTTCGGATTATCTAAGCATTTGTATTTCCCACCGTAAAGTATGGAGGAGGCTCCATAGTTTACGGTGGGAAAACACATGCGGAGATCATCCGTTCACACGCACCGCGTCTCACAAAGACACGCCGGTTGGAGCCAAAAATRTCCAATTTGGACTCCAGACCAAAGGACAKATTTCCACCAGTCTGATGTCCATTGCTCGTGTTTCTTGGCCCAAGCAAGTCTCTTCTTATTAGTAGTGGTTTCTTTGCAGCAATTCGACCATGAAGGCCTGATTCACACAGTCTCCTCTGAATAGTTGATGTTGAGATGTGTCTGTTACTTGAACTCTGTGAAGTATTTATTTGGGCTGCCTTTTCTGAGGCTGGTAACTCTAATGAACTTATCCTCTGCAGCAGAGGTAACTCTGGGTCTTCCTTTCCTGTGGAGGTTCTCATGAGAGCCAGTTTCAGCATAGCTCTTGATGGTTTTTGCGACTGCAAATTTTCCCGTATTGACTGACCTTAATGTCTTAAAGTAATGATGGACTGTCGTTTCTCTTTGCTTATTTGAGCTGTTCTTGCCATAATATGGACTTAGTCTTTTACCAAATAGCCCTATCTTCTGTATACCCCCCTATCTTGTCACAACACAACTGATTGTCTCAAACGCATTAAGAAGGAAAGAATTTCCACAAATTCACTTTTAACAAGGCACACCTGTTAATTGAAAAGCATTCCAGGTGACTACCTCATGAAGCTGGCTGGGAGAATGCCAAGAGGTTGCAAAGCTGTCATCAAGGCAAATGGTGGCTTTTTGAAGAATCTCAAATATAAAATATATTTTGATTTGTTTAACACTTTTTTGGTTACTACATGATTCCATATGTGTTATTTCATAGTTGTGATGTCTTTACTATTAAGCTACAATGTAGAAAATAGTAAAAATATAGAAAAACCCTTAAGTGAGTAGCTGTTCCAAAACTTTTGACCTGTAGTGTATATGGCCACTCCTTTCCCTTTCTAGAATCTGTCACATCTAAATACATTAGAATAATTTACTTCAAAGTCTTTATCAGATACAGAACCACTGAACCATGTTTCAGAGTGAAGCAGAATGTCAGGACATGAGTCCTGTWCCCAAATGTCTATTTTRTWWATAATACTTTGCACATTTAGGTGCATTAGCCCAAGCCCCTTACGAGATTTAAAGTCAGAGGGGTATTCAGCTCATTCCCATAAGAGCTAACAGGCATAGGGTCATCTGCAGCTGTTCGTTGAATGAGCTGAGACTTTGCCAAGGTCCCGGGCCAACCACGTGAGAGCAAAGTAGTCTGAGCATTTGACAATTCGCTGGATGCAGTGGCTGGGGCGGGAAGTGGGAGAGCAGTGTTGGCAGAGCTCAGTCTACCTGGATGAAGCTCCCGCCAAAGGAGTGGAGCTGCTGCAGGGGATCAGAGTGGCTGCTGGTGCTCAATTCTGTGTGTGCACAGGCCTTGGTGTGCCTCCTGTTGCAGGGTTGGGGCTGCCATTGGGGGCAGGAGTGTCCCAGGCCTGTCCTYGGCATGGGAYTAGGGAGGGTAACCAAAACTWGTCTGAGAGGGAGGTTGTGGGGGTAATTGAGGAGGGTGGTGTGGAGGGCAGTGTGGCTGGCAAAGCTCCAAACTCTCAGCATATGAGGGCTGATGATGTGAATGATACATGGTGTGGACTGCATCATGTGGTGCACTACCCTCAACACTGTTTTTCCAGACCCTAGGGTAGTGGTCGGTGCTGGGTAGAGCTGGGCTGAGATGAGGTGGGCCTGGTCTGGTAGAGCTGTTCTGCGATGGGTCAGGTCATGTAGAGCTGTGCTGTGCTGTGATGGGCCGGGTCTGGTAGAGCTGTGCTGAGGCGGGCCAGGTCTGYTTGAGRTGTGCTGAGTCGGACCTGGTCAGGTAGAGCTGTGCTGAGGCGGGCCAGGTCTGGTTGAGCTGTGCTTTGATGAGCCAGGTCTGGTAGAGATGTGCTGTGATGGTTCAGGTCTACAAGAGTTGTGATGGGCCGGTTCTGGTTGACCTGTGCTGCAACGGGTGTATGGCTTGGGCATAGCTCAGTGTATCTGCATGCAGTTCCCCGGAGAGAAGTGGTGTGGGGGGGGCAGTGTTGCTGGCTTTTCGCCGGTCTCTGTTAGGCACCACCGGGTGCAGGTCTAAAGGAGCGTCTGATTTGTCTCAGGGAGTTGGTGGCTGGTCTGCTGCTCCTGTGGGGTGAGGTGGACTGGCCACCCAGAGAAACATCCTTTAACGGCCTGGRGAAGGTGGGGACTGCCTCTGTACAGGTGTACATGGTCATAAAGACCGTCATAAATCTCTCCTTTGGAGCAAGGTAGATATTACTGTCTTTGCAAGCGGGAAGATGGTGGAGGTCCTCTCTATCACTCCCCTTAGTGATGTGGGCACCCTCTGCTGTTTGGCACACAGGTCATTGGTCCCTGTGTGAATGATTATATGGCTTGGAGAGCTAAGCTGGGCCACAGTCAAGTGCTCCATAGCTCTCTCTGTTGTTGGGCACTTTGACACCTTTTRATTTMGGAAAGGTTTATTCTCTAATTTAATCGTTCGATTTGAGTCCAACATTAATATTATGTCTGGTTTCTCGTCAGGTCTATGGAGGATGGCAGGAGTGATGGGAGTAATTACAGGCCGTGAGATGGGGATGGAGGGGGTCAGCTGTGTTGGTGCATTGGTTGGTTGGGTTGGTCGGTTGGGTTGGTCGGTTGGTTGGGTTCGTTGGTGGGTTCTGATTCAGCTGTTGGCCTGGTCCTGGGTTTTTGTGGGATTCTTTGTAGAGTGGACGGTGGTGGCTGAGAAATTCCTGCCTTAGTTCATTAAGCTCTTTCTGCAGGTCGTGCATGTGGCTGGTGTTGACTGTGCCGGGTAGTTCCTCTCTAAGTCTGCACACTTCCATCCTGAGAGCCTAAACATCCTGACAGCCTAACTGTCCTCCTCAACATTTTCATGGCACACTGCAGCTCCCGGATCCCATCCCTATCCAGGCTGATCTCCTCCGCTATAAGATGCTGTGGTACTGTAGGTGTACCGTGTGAGAGAGGCGTGCTCAGGGCTGTGTCTGCTGCAGGCAGGGGAGGGAGGGACCCTGAGGGCTACATACTGGGGCACAGATGGAGTGAGGGCTGTTGTAGGTAGTGACAGTGGAGAGGTTTTAAGTTGAGCAACAAAAAGGTTTTATTTGGTCGAGCTAGTGGACCAATTGATCCAGACTGGCCTCTGAAGCTTGAATCATCCCAGTGCTGTTATTATATATATCAACATTACATTTGGGGGTGGAATCAATATACAGGTGCCTCATTGTTCTGTTTTCTGACATGTTAAGATCATTGTTGGTCTTGTGGAGAGCTGTGTGCCAAGCATTAGGATCGTCAGAAGGTCTCATTTAATTTCCTTGTTCGCTTTTAGGATGAAGTCTGCCCTCAGAGTCTCTGGAGATTCCCCAAGCAATTTCTTTTCGATTTTCTTCAGGATACGTGATGGCAAGGTCTCMGAAATAATGCTTCGAGAACGCATCCATCTTCATCTCCACGTTGACCTCTTTGAACAATGCACGCTTCTCTAGAATGATGTGCATGTTCCCCTTGATGAACGCACTCATTTAAACAATGCACCGATAGATCAATTGACTTTGCACTTTTAGGAACAATYAAACAACACATCGCACATACATTAAGATACTTTCTCGATGTTCAGAAGGTTTCACCGCTTCAACCTCCTTTCCAAGTGCTCTTCTGCTTGTTTTTTTTGTTCATCTGAATGCTTGTTTCCCTGTCAAGCCTGAACTATCCTCCAGAAATCCTTTGGAAATCCATCCTCTTTCTCCCTCTGTTGCTTTCGTGTTTGTTTATCTATGTCCTAATTCTTGTTGTCGTCCTTTGGTTGGGTTTATGGTCTTCCTATCCCGTTCCTTCCTTGGGTTGCCTGATGATTCAGCGGCTGAGACTTTTTATTTCACCTTTATTTAACCAGGTAGGCTAGTTGAGAACAAGTTCTCATTTGCAACTGCGACCTGGCCTTGGTGTCGGTGGAGCTTGCGAGAACCAAGTCGGTCAATCTCTCAAAATCTCTCCAAACCGTTTGCACAAACGGACGTTCCTCTACACGAGCAGAACACAGCAATGCACTAAAATAACMKAACTGTMCGCATATAATATAAACATTTCAATTTAAGGAGGAGCTCTTCTTAGGTGGTTATCAGACAGCATGTTATTTTTTTGCTGCAGAAGCCATGTAATCTAAGGAGAGACGTAAGGGAGCAACAACAAGAGATCTGTAAAAACTTTAGGTTAGTGTCTTGGTGCGCGGCAGACAGTGTTGGCTGTATTGGTGGCTTAGGGGAAGCTTTGGGGGAAACTGAAATAAGCGTTTCCATATGCCTGAGGCTGGATACAGAGTAATGTATATCTCTTAAGTCACTCCATACATCCGCAGACGCATATACAATGGACAATACGTCTGCTGTTTGCCTAGTGTACATCATGAATATGTTACCCATGCCACCCTCCCCCCACTCCTCTGCACCCATCTCCCTCCCTCACTCACTCCCCCTCTACTCTCCTCTCCTCTCCTCTCCTCTCCTCTCCTCTCCTCTCCCCCATCCCCCTCACCCTCTCTCTTTCCTTCCCCATCTCCCTAACTCTTCCCCTCTCCTATCCTCTCCTATAACAGCCAGAGAACGATGGGTTCCCTCTCCAGTCTGGTTCCACTCAAGGTTTCTTCCCACCTAGGGAATCAATGTGCCTCTGTCTGCTCTTTAGGTGTTAAGGCCTGGGTCACTGTGAAAGACTATCTGAAGTAACACATTTCTCCCCCTGTAGACTCGTCTGACCAGAGGACGTTTTACCATCTGAACCTGACGTCTCTCCAGGACTCGGAGCGCATCCTCTCTGCCACGTTTCACTTCTTGTTCGACCGGTGCCCACGGCCAAGGGCCTGGTTCAGCAAACGCTACAAAATCCCGGCCTGTCGCTCTCTCCACCTCCACCCTGCTCCCTCCATCCACCTCTTCCTTCACTCCAGCCCCTCTGGGTCAGGGTTCAATCCAAGGTCGCAGGTGTCATTGCTAGGCAACGTGACATTTCACCCTAACCAGAGAGGGTTGTGGCAGACGCAGGACGTGACTGTGGCGATAAAGGAGGCCAGGGAAAAAGGCAGCCATTTGGTGTCGGTGGAGCTGGACTTTGGGCTGCAGTACCACAGACAGCCAGAGGACACGCTGTCGGGGGCCAGTCTACCTTATTTGTTGATGTACGCAGACGACCATGCGCTAGATGAGCCCAACAGTGTGGCACAGACTTTACAGAGGTATGGCCCTGAGGCTGAGGTGAAGGAAAATACTTCTCGCCCTTCTCTTCTTCCCCCTAAGCAGGGGTCAAAGGGTCGTGTGAGAAGGGGGGTGCCATCCCGCCCAGACTCCATCCAGAACAACGAGCTACCAGAGGTGGAGTACAGGCCTAGCGGATCCAGGAAAGAGTACCTGTTTGAAACCGCCTACCGCACCCTGAAACCTATCAATCCCAAGCCTGGGAGGAAGGATAGGACGAGGAACGGCCAGGGCYGAGAGGAAGAAGTCAAAGATGGAGAGAGGGATAGAGGGAGTCAATCGCCAGTTCTGAGCTTGGACGAGAGGACCCCAACGACGAGCAGCGATGGCGGGAGTAGGTTGCAAGACAACAGTGAGGGAAGGAGTGATGGAAGAAACGATAGAGGGAAAGCAGGAGGAAGTAAGTCTCCAATGCTGAGTTTTGATGAGTGGACAATGCGTAAGGCGAAGAAGAGACAGCGGGGATCGGAGGCCCAGATTAGGAGCTGCTCTAGGAGGACACTCAGGGTGGACTTTGCCGACATCGGCTGGAGTGAGTGGGTCCTGGCGCCTAAAGCCTTCGATGCCTACTACTGCGCTGGAGCCTGTGGATTCCCCATGCCCAAGGTAAAGACTATGACTGGCTGGATTTGAACCCATGTGAAATCCAGTCTTTGGTAGCCTTCTGAGCTAAAGACTAGTCTCAATACATATGGCTAATGTTAGAGCACAGAGCAGAGCTTATGTAAGGCAGAGAGGARACCCTCACATGACTGTGGAGAATGTTTTTCTGGTTCCCAATTTGGAACTGCTTCATTGCTCCCAGTCTGATGATATGTCTACACCATTTATGAAATAGTATAAATCAGTAGATACATTACTAGCCAGTGCGGACACACTTACATGTATGTTATGTTTTCCTACTTGCACTTTATTAAATGAATAACCATTGTGCTTCTAAATCATAGATAGCTTTTATCAAGGCTAGTCTTCCTTCTTTAAAAAAAAATGCAGAATAACCTTAATGTATTCTTTCCTGTTGAATCATTGCAGGCATTGTCAGTTTTATTACAGGCATTGCCTCTACCTACATGTTCATATTAACTCAATTGCCTCAACTAACCTGTGCCCCCCCGCACATTGACTGTATGGTATATAGCCTCGATACTATCATTTTATTGTTGCTCTTTAATTATTTGTTATTTTTAAATGTTCTTATTTTTTTTTTTACTTCAGTTTATTTTAGTAAATACTTTCTTAGGACTTATTTTTCTTACAAATGCATTGTTGGTTAAGGGCTTGTAAGTAAGCATTTCACTGTAAGGTCTAAAGCGCTTGTATTCGGCGCACGTGACAAATCAAATTTGATTTGATTTGAAGTGACAATGCTGTAACCTCTTCTCTCTCCCTCTCTTCTCTCTCCCTCGCCGGCCCTTCCCATTCTCTCCCCATTGCTTCTCTCTCTCCCAGGTGCTGCATCCCTCTAACCATGCAACCATCCAGAGTATAGTTCGTGCGGTTGGGATAGTTCCAGGGGTCCCAGAGCCCTGCTGTGTCCCAGAGAAGATGAGCCCTCTGGTGGTTCTCTACCAGGACGAGGGAGTGAACCTGGTGCTCAAGGTCTACCCCAGCATGTCGGTGGAGAGCTGTGCCTGCAGATAGACCCAGAGGACAGAGGGGAACAATGTTAGACAAAACAGGATGGAATGGCAGGAATTTAAAAGGACAAAAAAAGGGAAGTTAAAAAAAAGACAGAGATATATTCATAAAAGGACAGATGAGTTGAGGTGTCTGTCCGTCTCTTCGTCCCTTGTATCCCTCAGGCATTTGACATGGAGATGGTTGAACGCGACGAAGCGTTGGAGAAGCACATTATCTGTTGTTGCAGCYCCAGTCATGTCCTCCAGTAGCAGTAGACACACACCACCACAATATTCTCCACATCTACCATACCCTCGACAAAGCAGCATCACCACTTCAAGGACTACAGYTACTGAGAGAGCTCTCTCCCTCCAAACAACTTTAATTAAAATCGTTACGTTCAAAASCAGGGCTGCTTGACTGGCGCTGTGTTTAGTTTTAGTTTTTTAGGCACTGATCATGCTTACTTTAATATATCCATTTCAGACAGAAGATGTGGCATGTTACCTGTAAAAAGAAATACACTGAGTGTACAAAACACCTTCCTAATACTGAGTAGCCCAACCCCTCCTCTCTTTCCATCAGAACAGCCTCAATTCCTCGTGGCATGGACTCTAGGAGTCAAAAGCGTTCCACACAGTCCAATGGTTCCCACAGTTGTGTCAAGTTGGCTGGTGGATCATTCTTGTTACCGACAGGAAACTGTTGAGCGTGAAAAACCCAGGAGCCTTTCAGTTCCGTTCAACAGCACTTAAATCTTGTATCTTGCCTTGGGCATTCCACGTTTAGTCACGGTAATTAGGCCTACCAAACGAGTATCCTATCAAACTTGTCCCTCTTATCACTCTGACATCAATGCAAATGTTATTGAAAATCATGAGTATAACCTACCTGGCTGGCATGAAAATGAAACACAGGAAAAGCGTCTTAAATTCGCGATTTAAGTGCATAGATTACATGTATTTTACATGTTTAAAGACAGGTGCATGATAATGGTCCGTTCTAAATCAAAACTAATTTTACACATATATTATTTAGTATATGTAAAGACAAGATTAAATCAAGAATAGTCTGATGGGTGACAATATTAGCCTATCACTTGTGAATTATATATAWTCACTTGTGAATGATGCCCAGCTTGTGTGCAGAAAGGCAAGAAACAGCGGGGTTTTTTGCGACTTTT
Source organism: Salvelinus sp. IW2-2015 (assembly GCF_002910315.2). NCBI lineage: Eukaryota > Metazoa > Chordata > Actinopteri > Salmoniformes > Salmonidae > Salvelinus > Salvelinus sp. IW2-2015. The sequence continues at coordinate 3,341,578 of NC_036865.1, read as the reverse complement.
TAAAATCATAGTCTCACACCTCATGTAGGCCTATATSTTTTGATAAGGTTTGTATCACAACTAAAGTAACTTCTTAAAATMAWGCACATTAATTCGCRTCACACCGGGRGTAGAGCCTAAKTGGCGTACAAACACAACACGTGAGTTTCAAGTTTGGGGAAGATAATTTTCACCATAAAAAAATGCAACTTTATAATAAAAGTATTACATGCGTATTTCGCATTTGCGGTCACTTTTGAGAATGGTGTTTTCCCGCTAATTTATTGCATTTTGGAACGTTCGCGCTTATAGCCTGCTACCGCGTGCGCATTGCTGAGCTTATAATGTGATGAAGTAGCCTAATAGTTTATCAACATTTTAAACTAAACGTTCTGATCTGTTGCTTTAAAAAAAAAAATTGATGCTAGAGGTTGTATTAATTTGGGATCTATCGCATCCCACAACTTTCCCAGACTATGTTTGGAATATTTATTTCTCGCATAGAATAGCATAGTTCAACTTTTGTACTATGTGGGATAGTAGATTGACATAGAATAGTGCAGGGATCATCAACTAGATTCAGCCGTGGGCCAATTTTTTATATATTATTTCATATATATATATATACATATATATATATATAAACACTACTGGTCAAAAGTTTTAGAACAGCTATTCATTCAAGGGTTTTTCTATTTTTACTATTTTCTACATTGTAGAATAATAGTGAAGACATCAAAACTATGAAATAACACATATGGAATCATGTAGTAACCAAAAAAGTGTTAAACAAATCAAAATATATTTTATATTTGAGATTCTCCCAATAGCCACCATTTGCCTTGATGACAGCTTTGCACACTCTTGGCATTCTCTCAACCAGCTTCATGAGGTAGTCACCTGGAATGCATTTCAATTAACAGATGGGCCTTCTTAAAAGTTAATTTGTGGAATTTCTTTCCATCTTAATGCGTTTGAGCCAAGCATTTGTGTTGTGACAAGATAGGCGGGGTATACAGAAGATAGCCCTATTTGGTAAAAGACCAAGTCCATATTATGGCAAGAACAGCTCAAATAAGCAAAGAGAAATGACAGTCCATCATTACTTTAAGACATGAAGGTCAGTCAATACGGAACATTTCAAGGAACTTTGAAAGTTACTTCAAGTGCAGTTGCAAAAACCATCAAGCACTATGATGAAACTGGCTCTCATGAGGACCGCCACAGGAATGGAAGACCCAGAGTTACCTATGCTGCAGAGGACAAGTTCATTAGAGTTACCAGCCTCAGAAATTGCAGCCAAAATAAATGCTTCACAGAGTTCAAGTAACAGACACATCTCAACATCAACTGTTCAGAGGAGACTGCTGCAAAGAAACCACTACTAAAGGACACCAATAAGAAGAAGAGACTTGCTTGGGCCAAGAAACACGAGCAATGGACATTAGACCGGTAGCAATTTGTCCTTTGGTCTGGAGTCCAAATTGTTGATTTTTGGGTCCAAACCGCCGTGTCTTTGTGAGACGCGGTATGGGTGAACGGATGATCTCCGCATGTTTATTTTACACCGTAAATCATGGAGGAGGAGGTGTGATGGTGTGGCGGTGCTTTGCTGGTGACACTGTCTGTGATTTATTTAGAATTCAAGGCACACTTAACCAGCATGGCTACCACATTATTCTGCAGCGATATGCCATCCCACCTGGTTTGGTGTGACTATTATTTGTTTTTCAACAGGACAATGACCCAACACACCTCCAGGCTGTGTAAGGGCTATTTGACCAAGAAGGAGAGTGATGGAGTGCTGGATCAGATGACCTGGCCCCCACAATCCCCCGACCTCAACCAATTTGAGATGGTTAGGGATGAGTCGGACCGCAGAGTGAATGAAAAGCATCCAGCAAGTCCTCAGCATATGTGGGAACTCCTTCAAGACTGTTGGAAAAGCATTCCAGGTGAAGCTGGTTGAGAGAATGCCAAGAGTGTGCAAAGCTGTCATCAAGGGAAAGGGTGGCTACAATGTAGAAAATAGTAAAAATTAAGAAAAACCCTTGAATGAGTAGGTGTTCTAAAACTGTGTATATACTGCAAATTGGTCGCAAGAAGCCTAAACCGATATAATATTTGACTAAAACATAATCATTTCACACCTTGATTACATCTGGCAACATTGTCCTGCGTTGGGTGCCGTCTTTGTATAGGACGTGAAAATGGGTGTCTGTGGCAATTAAAAATCCCATGGCGCTTATTGTAAGAGTAGGGGAGTTTACCCCGGTGTCATGGCTAAATTTCCAAACTGTCCACATTCCATCATGGCCACCTAATCATCCCTCTCATTACTAATTGGCGTATATCACTCCTCACCTCTCTACCTGAAAGCTGAAGTGTGGTTAGAGTTCTGGCACAAAAATGAAAATTCAACAACAACAAAAATTTGCTCAGAAAACTTGGGAGACCAAATAAAACCACCCGCGGGCCACCAGTATGGAAACCCCTGTGTAGGCTACATTACATGGATTTATTGGACTTTAAAATGTAATGTTCCAAAGGTCTGCGTCAGTGGCTTCTAGGCTATGCATGGAAGCCAGGAGATGCTAAATGTGTTACTGTTAATTAACAGTCAATTACCATGAGACCGGCAGTTATTTGTTCGACAATCACCGGCTGACAAATGTCATGACCACCACAACCCTAGCCTTGCCCATCCACCCTCTGAATGTCGCACACACAATCCATGTCTCAATTGTCTCAAAGCTTAAAAATCCTTCTTTAACCTCTCTCCTCCCCCTCCTCTCCACTGATTGAAGTGGATTTAACAGGTGACATCAATAAGGGATCATATATTTCACCTGGATTCACCTGGTCAGTCTATGTCATCGAAAGAGCGGTTGTTCATTATGTTATGTACATTCAGTGTATATGGCAATATTTATATGACCCACATTCAAACAACCCCTTATTTACTACTTACTTGCAGGTATACCCCTTTTATATATATCAGTGGCTAACTGGCAAATTAGGAGGGGTGGGGGGTGTTTACATTTCAAATTAAGAAGGTATTAAACAATGGAAGTGTTGATGAATTTACCTGCAAAAAAGCAGAGAACCATTCACATAGACCTGATACCAGTATTTTGGTTTCAGMGTCTGTGAAATTGCAGGAATCAGGTCTTTAGGTGGGATTTAATTTGCCATGTTTATTTTTTTTACCCCCTATCTATTTTCAGATACTCAGTAAAGCTAGTATGAAAAACACGGCATGGTAAAATAGTGGGATTTTTGTCTGTATATGAAAGGGATTGGAGACAGAGTCCAGGGCCATGTTCATTAGGGCACGCCGTAGAAAAACATTTTTTCAAAAGAAAATGAAAACAAGGGTTTCTTATTGGACAAGTTCAGATTGTCCCCCCCCCCCGCGCTTCGCTCTGTTACAGACAATGTTTAATGTTCCATGCCTACTGAGCAGGAACCTGGATACTCATTCACTAATACTGTACATACTGTACTGTACATCCCTATACTTTCCCCTATCTGAACAGTGCACTAAGGGATGGAGCTCATGTTGTTTGGTGTTCATGTTTATTTTTAATTGGCCCAGACTCATTGGTCGCTCAAGCTCGAATTACGGTAAAAGACCTCYGTGTTCTGTATAGGCAGCTTACAAAGTACACGCATTAAATACACAGAACGCTTTTAAACAGATGCATTCTAGTGGCACTATGAGGTTAAGCATACTGTGTACGTACTTGTATTTGTTTGAGGGACGTTTGTGTTATGTTGTAAAAAATGTATTCTACCGTTTTTTTCTACTACTAAAACTACCCTCAAGTGAATCATAAAGATGGCTTCTGGAATTCATTTGTCTTTTTATTCCCTCCTTAAGAATATTTTCAAGCCTGCTATGTATAAGTGGATGATGAAAGCCAGAATTTTTTTTCTATATTGTATGTGAGAGTATTTTGGAATTAATTTGTCTGGGTTACCATATTATAACATTTTTATTTCATGGCTTTGGTGCAATTTTCACAAGTATGTGGTAGATTTTCACAACTCTTGCCTCAAAAAGCCTCAACTGATCAGCCAAAGGCATTTGTTTCAAAACTCTAAGCACATTTTTATTGACCAAGTACAACACAAATTCATAGACACTTTTTTACCAAATTTAATAAGTGTTTCATCTAGAAATATACTGAGCAAAAACATAAGTGCAACATGCAACGATTTCAATTATTTTACTGAGTTACAGTGCGTATAAGGAAAGCAGTCAATTGAAATTAATTTAWTAGGCCCTAATCTATGGATTTCAAGACTGGGCAGGGGCGCAGCCATGGGTGGGTCTGGGAGTGCATAGGTTCACCCACTTGGGAGCCAGGCCCACCCACTGGGGAGTCAGGCCCAGCCAATCAGAATGAGTTTTTCCCTACAAAAGATCTTTATTACAGACAGAAATACTCAGTTTCATCAGCTCTTCGGGTGGCTGGTCTCAGACGATCACGCAGGTGAAGAAGCTAGATGTGGAGGACCTGGGCTGGTGTGGTTACACCTGGTCTGCAGTTGTGAGGCCAGTTGGACGTACTGCCAAATTCTCTAATATGACGTTGGAGGGGGCTTATGGTAGAGAATTTTTTTTAGCCCTTTTTCGTGAGTTCCAATAGGCAGTCTTGTCCCATCGCTGCCACTCCCGTATGGACTCGGGAGAGGCGAAGGTCGAGAGCCATGCATCCTCCGAAACACGAAGCCGCCAAGAAGCACTGCTTCTTGACACAATGCTCACTTAACCTGGAAGCCAGCCGCATGTGTCGGAGGAAACACCGTACACCTGGCGACTGAAGTCAGCGTGCACTGTGCCCGGCCTGGCCTGCCACAGGAGTCGCTAGAGCGCAAAGGGACAAGGACATCCCGGCCGACCAAACCATCCCCAAACCCAGACAATGCTAGACCAATTATGCGCCGCCTCATGGGTATCCCGGTATCAGGTATGACTATGTCCTGGGAAATGTTCTTGTTACTTACAACCTCATGCTAATCGCATTAGCCTACATTAGCTTAACCGTCCCATGGAAGGGACATCGATCTCTGAAGAAGTTAATCAGCTTCTTAGTATGCCACACCTGTCAGGTGGATGGATTATCTTGGCAAAGAAGAAATGCTCATTAACAGGGATGTAAACAAATTTGTGCACAATATTCAAAAGAAATAAGCTTTTTGTGCATATGGAACATTTCTGGGATATTTTATTTCAGCTCATGAAACATGGGACCAACACTTTACATGTTGCTTTTATATTTTTGTGTGTTTCACTTCGCAATACATAGTCAAAGTAATTGCTTTTCACAATGTAATGCTCACATAACTTTTGACATGATTCTCTTCTCTTTTGTTAAAACAGATTTTAGTATTACTAAATCCAACTGCCCTTAATTGATGATCACTTTGGTAAACCTATAGATTTTACATGCAAATTGGTTTGTACAGAGTTTGAGAGCCACGTGTCCGAAAAAGTAAAAAAGATAAAAAAGTATGATATACTCCTTCAAGACGGTTGGAAAATCATTCCTCATGAAGCTGGTTGAGAGAATGCCAAGAGTGTGCAAAGCTCTCATCAAGGCAAAGTGTGGCTACTTTGAAGAATCTGAAATATAAACTATATTTGAATTTGTTTAACAATTGTTTGGTTACTACATGATTCCATATGTGTTATTTCATAGTGTTGATGTCTTCACTATTATTCTACAATGTAGAAAATAGTAAAAAATTAAGAAAAACCCTTGAATGAGTAGGTGTGTCCAAACTTTTGACTGGTACTGTATATCCATAATGATTTCAATCCAGAGCTATGTCAGGCTTGGATTCGCCTTCCCAAAAGCTATCTCCCCAGGTGCATGAACAATGAGGATATTTACGGAGATTTCGATGAGAACCTATGGCCAGATGCTTAAAGATAGGCTTGATGCAAACTAGTGCCTTCTAAACATTATGTTGCTTTCATTTCTTTCATTTGTTTATGTTGTGAAAGATGCCTTCAGTGATCACACATTTGATCCACATGGGATATAAATTATGGAAATTGGACGTTTAGACAATTTTATGGGTAGTGTAAGTGTATTGCCTAGTGTGAAAACAGTGTAATSTACAATACTGTAGCATACTACATTCAAATGGCAATTTTGAAACATGTATCAACACATTTTTTGCTATTGGATTAACTGGTTGTTAAACTAACAAAATTGAGAAGACATTGTTATGTTGTGTTTTGGTTTATTAAACGAATGTATTTGGGATCAATGGTTATGTGGRGAAAGATGTCTACAAACAAAATGAATGAAAAATGAAAGGTTTTGAATGTAAGACTGMCTGCGTTACAGGTGTTACCAGTTTGGAGTTTTGTACAAAGAGTTTTGAAAATTCACCACATACTTGGAAAAAATAGTGCCAAAGCAATAAAAAAAGTATTATATTTTAGAAGGAGATATTTGTTTTTGTACATGTGTTTTAAATTATGAAAAAGTTGCCATTATAAGAACTAGAATAAAAAGTATTTAATCCAACTTTGTCAATGGAATATGTAATTGTTTTTAAGTCACTATGTGGTGAAGATYGTGTTGAATGGTGACAATAATGTTTTGAAGCCAGTTATAAACACAAGACAAAAAACATTAAAGCATCAAACTCTATGGCAAACATGCAAAAACTTCAAGGCCACAGACCTGGCTGGTTGCTATAACGTGCTTCAAGGGGGAGGCCATTTTTAACCAGATGCCTCCAGCTGCCCAAACGGCTCAAACTGTGTCTTAGCAAAGTACTATTTTATACCAAGATTAAATGGAGGTGGAGAGATGGTTTAATCCTTCATTGACAACGGTAAAAGGTTCCACTTATACATCCTGTCATGTGGGTAGCAAATAATGAACATCTGGCATATTACATTTACCCAAAGCTATGAGAGTGTAAACTTCTCGTTCCAAGGTGAACCCACTTTAACACAGCTGCCATGTGTTGTGTGTGTGTGTGTGTGGGTGTGTGGTGTGTGTGGTGTGTGTGTGTGTGTTGTGTGTGTGTGTGTGTGTGTGTGTGTGTGTGTGTGTGTGTGTGTGTGTGTGTGTGTGTGTGTGTGTGTGTGTGGTGTGTGGTGTGTGGTTGTGTGTGTTTGGTGTGTGTGTGTGTGTGTGTGTGTGTGTGTGTGTGTGTGTGCCGCTATGGATCATTGGCGGACAGAAACAACCAGGCAGTAATTAAGATGTCATACACTTGAATTTCAAAAGAAGGAGCATTGCACTTCCCCTCGCTACCCATCTGTGCCCCCTTCAAGAGGAGAATACGTTTGAGCGCAGGATGCTCCCCTCAATGGCCCTTTTCCCTTATGGATGATTTCACCCCTCTTGAACTGAGACTCTTGTCATTTGGATTTTGATTTATTTAGCCTAAGATAGGCTAGCCTACTTACTGTACTTTCRAATCATAGTTGTTAAATTGGTACAGAGCTAGCTACATGCAACCTATTGGTCATGTAGGCCTAATATAAGAGTTTAAAATTTTTCTGTATTCAACTTCAGTGTATGAAAGTGRGAGAGGCTCATTACCTTGAGATTACAAACTGTAGCCTTGACATTCCCTATGTTGACAGACTGATGAGTTCAATGAGGGTAGTAGTGAGATCGTTCAACTAGAAGGAGTCCTCTAAATACCCTGTACCCTACTTTTAAATCATGAGAATTATTTGGGCAATCATCTTTTCACACTAGACCATTTGTGCAAATACAATAATGGTAATAGCYTACCATTATGCCAAATATTAGAGTTGTGGCCTACGGAGTTGAAGACAGATTCCAGGTCAGTTCGTTTTAAAAATGTCCTGTGTCTCTGAACAGCCTCGCGGTCCAGCAGCTGTGCTCTGTTTCCGGCGGTCCGACTCACTTCAGACCAGCAACACAGGGCAGAAATTTAACCCCGACGTCAGCTGCAATCAGGATCATGCATGAAAATCCTGTCGAGCCGTCAGCTTAATATGCAAATGTGGTTCAAAGCCTCAGTTCAGTGAAGAACCACAGTATTCCTGTTTTATAAATAAAGTGCAGTTTAGCTGGGAGGGCTAAGGGCAATATTTGGGTTTCCAAATGGAGACTGAACAATTCATGGAGGATATGAAGGCAGCTATTATGAGACGACAGAGAATTTTCTGTGCTCGTCTGAAACGGGTCTTTCCGCAAGTGATTAGAACCCGAGGCGAACCGTCATTCTGTTAATTAGGAGGACTAATATTGTGTGGATTTATATAATCACATTCACATTTATTCTATAATGTCTTCAACAGAACTATGATTGTTTAACTGAATAGTCACAGTCAGAGTCTGTGCTTTCCATGGTAAGTGCTATTGGGTTTGGTTACTTTGTGATTGAACTCAGAGAGGTCGAGGCCTGACTTACCCATGAACCTTCAGGGCCTGGTACCTACTTCCCGCCTCATTTACCTGCATCAGAGAGGTAATGTCTGTAGGCCAGGTTTACCCTGCAGCCTCAATTTAGGTTTAGGGTGTTTTCACCAAAAAAGTCATTATCTTTAAATAGTTTCTATACAAGGGTGAAACTGAAAACTCTGTACGGACTTAGGGTAGAGCTATTATGAAAACGAGCTGTTGACTCAAAACAAGTTATATACAGTATCTGCTGACCATATGGTGTTCAGTTCACTATGACTATCTGAAAGGACTAGACAGTCAGCAATATGGCTGAAGCTCCCCTCTAAAGACATCACTCTTCTTTCAGATCTATGAGAACACTTAGGGCAGGGGAAAGGGACTTGGGCAGGTTCAAATGGAGTTGGACCTGTTCGATCATGTGGAAAGAGCTCACTCTAGAGGTGAGTTCAATCTTAACAAGTAAAACTGAGAAGAAATGTCATCTTTCCAGCTTTATCAATGTGAGAAATTGCCAAATAGTTGACCTTGTGTGCCATTTAATACTGGGTGTTTTTGTCTTCCAGTTACAGACTAACAATGACTTTGCCCCCTATAGGCCACCGTAAACAAGCCATTATATCCAGTGATTAAAGGCAGAATCTTTAGTTACTACATACAATTTTGGACGTATTAATTAATGCAATATACCCAGTGATTCTTGAAGCATATAACTCATGAGCTTAGTTCAACTGTCGTAGCAATCAGAAGCCAAAATATAGGTTTGTTTTATTCCAATGTTTGTAAACAATGCAAATGTGAACAAAAACTGTATAGCCGAAAAACATGGTTAAAACTGCACTTTTGACATCACGGATGGTCAGTCCTTGGATCCATAGCTCTGTCTATGAATTTGAGAGTGGTTACATTTCTCCAGGCCTTTTGCTTTTTCAAAAGCAGAGGTGAGATGACCACTTTGTTTTTGATTAAATTAAGGATTTTTATCTACAATGTTCAGCGTAGTTAACCAGATATTGTTCTACTCAGCAGGTTTAGGGCCAGATTCAAACAGATCCGCTTTAGCCGATATCCGTATAGCTGTTTTGTTGGAGGTGGAACTGTGATATGCCTCATTTACATCAACCATAAATAAGCACTCAGTTGCACGCCGATGTCGTTCATTTGAATGGGGAACTACATATTTTTTTATGGATACAAAAACATCAAATATATTCTGAAATATATCAATTTACTTTGAATTTCCATAACCTATCTGCAATTCCATAAAAGTTTCAAACATACTGGGAAGATATCTTTGACAACCCAATATCATGGAAGCAGGTATTCAAACTCACATACACAACAACAATAGATGCATACTCAAGAGCCTTTCAGTTAAAGATTTTTTTATTTTATTCTGTCAACAAAAATAATGCTTTGCATTTGGGGTGTTGAGCAAGACTCTAAATGCAGATTCTGTCATGAAGAGGAGGAGGACATAATCCATCTGAATTGGTCATGTCCATCAATGAGCGCATTTTGGCTACAAGTTCAAGGCTGTCTTTCCCATCACTCCATCAAACTACATATTAACCCTACAATTTCCACGACTAATTAACATAATAAAAAAATCWGTCTGTTTAAGGTAGAGATATCTGTTTTTTGCATGGGCTGATCCTTGGTATGACCATCTTAAAACAATTCCATATGTTAGCTAAGAACCCCCCCTCTACCCCGGCTTAGACAGGGCTTAGAATCTAGAGGGATAACCCTCAGCTTGTCATCTTTGGTGACATCAATGTTCATAGTCCTTCAATTAACAACGCAGTACTTCTTCTAGGTAAAATATTCCTTTACAAAACACAAAATGTGACATCTCTAACACCAATCCTTTTTGAACAATTTTCTATACGTCGATTCATTTTTTTTAAAGTTACAATTGCTACTAGAAATCTGAAAATTCAACAGCATCAAAGAAAGTGGGAGAAGCTCTTTAGGCATATTTCTTTGTGTAACGCTCGTCGGAAGAAGTGGACCAAGGTGCAGCGTGGTACGTGTTCATGCTTCTTTATTAAATCCGAACACCAAACAAAACAACGTCACGTTTCTGAAGGCTACACAGAGCTAACAAAAAACAACATCCCACAACCTAAGGTGGCAAAACAGGCTGCCTAAGTATGATTCCCAATCAGAGACAACGATAGACAGCTTTCCCTGATTGAGAACCATACCCGGCCAAAACATAGAAACACAAAACCTAGAAATAAAGAACATAGAATGCCCACCCAAATCACACCCTGACCAAACCAAATAGAGACATAAAAAGGATCTCTAAGGTCAGGGCGTGACACTTTGACAAAGTCAACCAGTGTTTTTTGAACAATATTAACTAAAGTAAATATTAGTTACTATAAAGGCAAAATGCTCCATATGCCATGGAATGTAAGCTAACAATGGTTTTCCTTATTTATTTATTTTGGTATTAGGCTACCCCATGGCATTGCTGATAACTGTTTTGTTCAAATGTGTTGTATTGTGTGTTTTTGTCTGCTTGAGRATTGTCATGTATATACATCATCCTCACTTCTTATGGTTGTCTTGTCTTGTTATTGTCATGATCATATTGTTTGTTATTTGTTTAATAAAAAATATATTTAAAAAAGTATGAATTAATTAACAAACAAAGCGTACTGACTTCAGGCACTTCAATATCATGGTTTGTATTTTCAACAGCATCATGGTGGCAGCATCATGCTGTGAGGATGTTTTTCATTGGCAGGGACTGGGAAACTGGTCAGAATTGAAGGAATGATGGATGGTGCTAAATACAGGGAAATTCTTGAAGGAAACCTGTTTCAGTCTTCCAGAGATTTGAGACTAGGACAGAGGTTCACTTTCCAGCAGGACAATGATCCTAAGCAGACTGCTAAAGCAACACTCTAATGTTTTAAGGGGAAACATTTAAATGTCTTGGAATGGCCTTGTCAAAGCCCAGACCTCAATCCAATTAAGAATCTGTGGTCTGATTTAAAGATTGCTGTACACCAGCGGAACCCATCCAACTTGAAGGAGCTGGAGCAGTTTTGCCTTGAAGAATGGGCAAAAAAGAAATGGGCATACTCAAGTTTTCTGTTTTCTTGTCTTATTTCTTGTTTGTTTAACAATAAAAAATATTTTGCATCTTCAAAGTGGTAGGCATGTTGTGTAAATCAAATGCTACAAACCTCCCCCAAAAATCCATTTTAATTCCAGGTTGTAAGGCTACAAAATAGTAAAAATGCCAAAAGGGGTGAATACTTTCGCAACCCACTGTAGATATAGCGAATGTGTCCACTCTGGTATTGGCACGTTCGCTCTACCCAACAGCTAGCAGATACAGACCGGGTATAGCCTACTACATGATGAGATTATTTTGGACAAATTTGTCAAATAGCAGCCATCTGTTATGCTGGTGAATGAGGACCCAAAAGCGACGTAATAGAAACAGAGTCCTTATTCCAGTCTTAAACAAACAATAATTCTCCTGGATATTATCAAAGGTAAATCCAAAACAGGAAACTGAAATCCTCTCGTCAGTAGAGAGGAACGACTGGAGACGCGACCACAGACTGCAGGTCGCTTCAGGAAGGCACAGGCCGTAGCTGACATAGACACCTGCTCACACGCAGCATCTGAAGAAGGCAAAAACACGACAGGGCGGAACAAGGACACAGAACAGCAAACATCAAACAAGYATCCGACAAGGACAGAAGCGGAAAACAGAGGGAGAAATAGGGACTCTAATCAGAGGGCAAAATAGGGGACAGGTGTGAAAGAGTAAATGAGGTKGTTAGGAGAATGAGAAACAGCTGGGAGCAGGAACGGAACGATAGAGAGAGAGAGCGAGAGAGGGAGAGAGGGAGGGGGAGAGAGAGGGAAAGAACCTAATAAGACCAGCAGAGGGAAGCACAGGGACAAGACATGATGATCAATGACAAAACATGACAGTACCCCCCCACATCATGTCACCAGAATTAGACCCTGGATATTTATTAAAAGGAGCATCAAGCTCATCAACAGGCACTTTCACTATCCTGTGAAGTTCATCACAACCTTTTTGTCTGTAGCCTAATAAACTATGCTTTCCCGTGATGTCCTGACCTTTTTTTGTACGACATGTAGGCTACTTTACTCACATAAAAAGGTTGGATGGAAACCTGGTTAATAATGTCAAGCCATTTTGAGAATGCTGGAATTATATTTTGGATGAACGTGCGCATGCCTGAGACTTATGAAGTAGCCTAATCAGGTTAAAACATTGTAACTGGTTGTGTTTATGCTACATATAAAATAGAATACATTTTAAACGTTAAATGATACATATTTGGGCTATATTGAAGCTTTAGGTTCTTGTTGTGTGAGGAGTCGCTGCTCGGATGGGAGAGGAGGCAGAGCATGCCTTAAGCTTTCCTGAATAACTAGGAGAACGACGATCTGCAACAGACAGCGCATTCAATATCAGAAGTAAAAATACAGCCAGACTGGCCTGCTACTGTGCCTTTCCAGACCTTATAAACTGTCAAGAATAGACCCACAACTGATCCAAATGGAATGAAACATTCAAATCACAAGGCTTTTGCGCCGTTATTCAAATGACATTTTCACTGCAGCCTAGAGTAATATGTTGTACTCACTTGAAAGCAATAATGCAATTATTCATTGCATTGGGGTGTGGTAGGCTAGTCTAGGTAGGATCATTGTATTTTCCCTACATCAATAGGAACAACACAGCATTTTCAGCTGTGTCTTCACTGTTATTTCGTGTGCAATGATGCACCTGGCCTCTCCGCTGCCTATCAGCTGTTCCTGTTTGTTCTTGGGGGATCCTTTTGAAAATTGATGCAGCTTCGAATGCTTTTATTTGTGTTACGATTGCTATTTAGCCTATTGCAGATCTGGACAAACGATCCACCTACCACTATTGTCACTATGAATGGTGGATGGAGGACAGGATAGACAGTTAGACTGGTAGACTAAATTTACCTGTGGTATGGTAAAAGTTAGCACATGGAAAAGCGTTGTGTATAAGGGAAGTACCAAAACACCTGTATATAGGGTGCATGCAAGCAGATTAGAAAATTTGACTAGAATGGAAGAAATTATATAGTAAAACCTGCAAAAGAGCGAATGTAAAGCATGGAAAAAACGCACTACCCTCTCCTGTACCTAATAAAAAAACACACAACCCTCCTCAAAGTAAAAAATATATAAGTTTGACACCCCCTCTTTTGACCACCCCTACCCCAGTAAATTTCAATCTGTTCCCTAGATGAAGTTGTACACTCTCAGCTTTTTGTATTTTGTATTGGAACACCAAGGCATTTGTCGTACGCATACTTCTGACAATGCTTTGAAATGCGTGTGTATAGTGATAATATTTACATCCATCACTCTGTAACATGTTATGGTACTAAAGTCGGGCACAGATCCTGAAGCTGTGCAGTACAGGAACACAGGACTGTCCAGCTGTCCCTTTTGTGTAAAGAAGTCGTCAGCGGACTATCCAACTATTGTGACTCGTTTCCAGAGTCACAATTAAACAGTGGTGAGACATGGAGGTATATGATCACTTTCCATCATTTGTGTAGGTAATTATGATGATGATGTGTAAAAATATTTTACTGTGTTCATTTAAAGGGACAATCTGGGATTGGTGCTATCAATTTGTGGACTGTAAAATTGTTGATATATAGCCATTGATTGATGAATAATGTCATTTCTAAATGCTTCGTTAGCTTATCAATTGTCTTACCCCATCATAACCTGGTTGTACAAAATATAAGTTTGTACAACCAGGTCTGTGTGATGCTGTACAGAGACGGAGCAGCCAACCAGGTGAGACTTGTTCTATCTATCTAACGGTTGCAGTCCAATCAGGGCCAGATCTTTAAGTCTTTCAACATGATGGCTCTGTGGAAGCAGTGTATTTTCATCTGAGAGAAACAAGTTTGGCATGGGAGCGCATGTGGAGAGGTCTTCTGCTAGCACTGAGTACTTCAAGAAACAATATTCTTGGCCTCATGGTAGGACACACACACAATCAGTGAGTGTACAGTATCTCTGCWATATTGACCTTCCTAACTCTGGGTATAGGTGGACGGRATGGACYTTCTGTGTGTGAGGGAGGCCAACAAGTTCGCTGCAGACCACTGCAGAGCCAGGAAGGTGAGCTATGATTGTTTGTAGCGCTTGAGAAGAMGAGTTCTGATTGGTGCAGAGATGAGAATGTTATAAGGGGTTTAAGTGCTTGAAGAGTGCTAAGAATCACCTTGTCTCAGACAGTCTAATCTCAGAGCGATGATCAGCTTCTAGTKTCYCACCAGTGTCTCTTCCCTGACAGAGGGAGGCTATGTGACCAACTCTGAGACACTCTGTGGAAGAGACTCCGGTACAGAGCTGCAACTGGTCCCCGTTTAATCACTACTGACACTCCGTGTGTACTGCAGGGCCAAAAATCATAGATATAGGAAGATGCTGAGAAACAGCTGCTCCAATAGAAATCCCTGATCAGCAGTGTCATGGCGATGTTGGCTACCTTGTTGAGTTTCTTGGTTTGGAAACCTCTCTGGCAGGGTCCTATTGTCATGGAGTCGGAGACCTACTGTTACCATGGACACAGCATGAGCGACCCTGGGGTTAGGTGAGATGTGATCTCTGTCCTCTGACCCTGTGACCGTTATCTGACCCCGGGTCTCTCTCCGCCCCCTCACTCCTCCTCTACTCTTTCTCTCATTCCTTACTCTGCTCTGTTTTAGCCTGACCCACCTTCTTGTGTTGCCACTCTCCCTCACTCCCTATTTGAACCTGTCTAGACACCCGTTTAGTGCGGTATTGGTTTGGGATGCATCCTATTACTCTAGCACCGCTTCCTTTCCAGGGCTCTGTCGCTCTCTCTCTCTCATCGACCAAGGGCTGGAGCTGAACCCTGCTACTCAGGTCTAACCCCTCTGCCTGTGTGAGATTTAACTTCCTGGAGCAACCATATCCGTGACGAGATCCAGGAAGTGCGCAGTAAGAGTGACCCCATCACTATGCTGAAGGAATGCATGCTGTCCAACAACATGGCTTCTGTGAAGGAGCTCGAGGTACACACACTTTCACCAACACGCACGCACACACACAGACACACGCACACACACACACAGGTGGTCCAAGTGCTCGAATATGATTTTTTATTCCCTCCTTCAGTCCTTAAGAAATAGATGTAAAGATCAGGAAGGTGAACGGGGCCCAGTTTGACCCAGAGCCGCCATTGGACGAGCTCTGCTACCACATCTTCGCCAACAAACCGCTCATGGAGGTACGCCGGACCAACCCCTGGGTCAAACTAAAGTCTGTCAGCTAGACACACACACACACACACACACACACACATCTGTACCAAACTACAGTCCATCAGGTACACATCCTCTTCAACCCTCTGCCACATCAACCCCTGGGTGAAAGTCTACTCCTCCTCTCTTCTTATCCTCCTTCTCTCATTCCCTTCTCTCACATTAGGAGATGAGATCGTGGTTAGAGTTGAGTCTGTAGCAGCATTCCAAACCAGTTCATCACCTCTGACCCTGTGATGTCACTGGTATTTATTCACAATGTGTACTGTGTAGCGTATAATATGTGTTCTCCTGATACTGAGGGATTGGTCTAACCAACCTGATTCAGCAAATCAACCTCTCATCAAGACTTTCATACGCTGTATCATGTGTGTTAATGCTGATATGTAAGCTTGCACACCCTATGGCTCTCCAGGAACAGGGTTGTRCTCCCCTGGCTTGGGGAGTGTGTGGAGGGTCTGTCTCTGTTTTTAAGAGTTTACTATTTGTACAGTACCAGTCAAAGGTTTGGACACACCTACTCATTCAAGGGTTTTTCTTTATTTTTTACTATTTTCTACATTGTAGAATAATAGTGAAGACATCAAAACTATGAAATAACACATATGGAATCATGTAGTAACCAAAAAAGTGTTATTATATGAAAATGTATTTTAGATTTTAGATTCTTCAAAGTAGCCACCCTTTGCCTTGATGACAGCTTTGCAGACTCTTGGCATTCTCTCAACCAGCTTCATGATGTAGTCACCTGGAATGCATTTCAATTAACAGGTGGGCCTTGTTAAAAGTTCATTTGTGGAATTTCTTTCCTTCTTAAAAACCTAATAGGCCTAGGCATCCRGCTAGCGGGACAACTTCCGGTGAAACTGGAGGGCGCGCAATTCAATAAATAATCATACAAATTATGGATATAAACATTTAGGTACATATKAGTGTCTTATATCGGTTGAAAGCTTAAATACTTGTTAATCTAACTGCACTGTCTGATTTACAGTAGCTATTACAGCGAAAACATGCCATGTGATTGTTTGAGAATGGCGCCCCACATCAAAATATTTTTCCACCTGCACAGGTTTCATAAATTCACAAATAGCGATTAAATATTCACTTACTTTTTGAAAATCTTCCTCTGATTTGTCATCCAAAGGGTTCCAGCTATAACATGTAGTGTCGTTTTGTTAGATAKAATCCTTCTTTATATCCCAAAAAGTCAGTTTAGTTGGCGCCATCGATTTGAGTAATCCACTCGTTCAACATGCAGAGAAAGGAATCCAAAAATCTACCCCTAAACTTTGTTTCAACAAATCAAAAACGTTTCTATATACTCCTCAGATACCTTAAAATGTAATCAAACTATAATATTTCTTATGGAAAGAAGTATGTTCAATAGGAAACCGATTTTAGCAGGTGCAAATTGACAAGAGTACAAATTTCCAAGACTGAATTTCCAAGACTGTGTCCCTGTACTAAACTGATATTTCTTATTTGTTTTTGAAGTTACAAGCCTGAAACCTTGAACATAGACTACTGACACCCAGTGGAAGCCATAGGAATTGCATCCAGGGAGCTAATTCAAAGTATGACCTTCTAAGAGGATGGTCTCTCAACAACAAAAATTCTGGTTGGTTTTTCTTTGGATTTTCTCCTACCATATTTATTGTGTTATATTCACCTACATTATATTCARCGACCCCCACCATAGTCAATAACTCAACTCTCTCCCCAAAACATCTTCCTTCTAGTCTTTTTTTTTGTCTCAAGGGAAAGGTTTGGAAAAGAAAAGTTCAATAAAAACACACAAGTAAACATACATTAACACACAGAATTAGGATCTTAGTGAAACATTCCTTATGGGTTTCAGGTGTGTTAGGCCAAGGCCGCTGGTTTCATCATTTGATTCAGGTCTAGTATGATTGAGAAAAAAAGAATACCTGAAGTTAGTGAGCTAGCTAGCTAGCTAATGTTAGCCAACGTTCTAGCCAATGTACAATGTACATTATGTACATGATCATATTTACTTCTGTTGAAATGGGACAAAACAAAGGCTACAAAACATTTCCATACATACAACAGCTGTTAGATACTGCTACCTGACAGATAGCTAGTTAGAGGCTAGCTAGCTAAACTGGCTGTGGTAGCTACTACCTAACTAGCTGCTAGTAGTTCATTCACAATGAGTCTCAGACAGTTTGCAATGGAACAAACCAGAGGGGGGCATCGTTTACTACCTAAATTATTGGGATAATCTCATTACCACCAGTGTTTGGAATACATTGAGCTCATTGACAAAACAGACCATGGGACGCCTTTTCACAAGGAGATGTATTTGTCAAAGGTTTGCAGTAAGCTATGCGATTATATTGGAGACAGGTTTATAGCAGTGAATGTCATCTATTCGTTTACTGTTATAGTATTTCTAAGTAGCAGCCAAATAGCAACCAGGGAAACCAATTGCTCTCACTTTATGATAGAAAATTCAGATTTTTCTGCCTGACTGTGGTGCTCTTTACCTGAATTGTAATTATCGCTCTATAATTCCTTGCAAAGATTTGAGGGCCAATATTGAGTGAGTTTTGCAACTTAAGTCCCGCCCCTGTGTCTACATCACATGTTTTCCGGTGTCCCTTTTGGTATAAACACCGAAGAGATGGACATACTTCTACTTCACTGCTACTACTTGCTATTCTACTTGCAAGGGCCCGTTTTGTGCTTTTATTTCGAGTTTTGCAATGCACAATATGTCCATGTTTCAAAGAAACATGGAGAAAGATTTGGGACCGGTGAAGGAGACCGGAATGGGGCCGGTGTGTGTGTCCCGCCAATTGTCCGAAAACTGGATTGGCTTCGTGTTTATGTGAGACATCTTCAGACAGACACCAATATGCCAGATATGGTATGTACTCTTGTCATGCAGCCAAATCCTTTGGTACAGTGTGTGTGTTTGTGATCGTGTGTTTAAATCAGCTCTTTTCTGGATGGGAGACATTGTGAGTGGGAAATATTTGTTGCCTGTGTTATCATAATGATCAGCACTGCTAGTTCAAACATCTGAAAACAGACACTGTGGTGTATGTGTGATAATTAAATCGATATGTTTATGAAATCATTTATTTTGAATAAGTATTTTATCTCAAAGGAGCCCATGGAGATTATTTCAAGATTTTTATTTCACCTTTATTTAACCCGGTAGGCTAGTTGAGAACAAGTTCTCATTTACAACTGCGACCTGGCCAAGATAAACAAACAACAACACAGCGTTACACATGGAATAAACACACGTACAATCAATAACACAATAGAAAAAAGTCTATATACAGTGTGTGCAAATGGCATGAGGAGGTAAGGCAATAGATAGGCCATAGTAGCGAAGTAATTACAATATAGCAAATTAACACTGGAGTGCTAGATGTGCAGATGATGATGACGAATATGTAGCGAGAGCCAGCCGACGAGAGCATACAGGTCGCAGTGGTGGGTGGTATATGGGGCTTTGGTGATAAAACTGATGGATGGCACTGTGATAGACTGCATCCAGTTTGCTGAGTAGAGTGTTGGAGGCTATTTTGTAGATGACATCACCAAAGTCGAGGATCGGTAGGATAGTCAGTTTTACGAGGGTATGTTTGGCAGCGTGAGTGAAGGAGGCTTTGTTGCGAAATAGGAAGCCGATTCCAGATTTAATTTTGGATTGGAGATGTTTAATATGAGTCTGGAAGGAGTTTATAGTGTTGTATGGCATTGAAGCTCGTTTGGAGGTTTGTTAACACAGTGTCCAAAGAAGGGCCAGGTGTATGCAGAATGATGTCATCTGCGTAGAGGTGGATCAGAGAATCACCCGCAGCAAGAGCGACATCGTTGATATATACAGAGAAAAGAGTCGGCCCGAGAATTGAACCCTSTGGTACCCCCATAGAGACTGCCAGAGGTCCGGACAACAGGCCCTCCGATTTGACACACTGAACTTTATCTGAGAAGTAGTTGGTGAACCAGACAATGCAGTCATTTGAGAAACCAAGGCTGTTGAGTCWGCCGATAAGAATACTGTGATTYACAGAGTCGAAAGCCTTGGCCAAGTCGATGAAGACTGCTGCACAGTACTGTCTTTTATCGATGGTGGTTATGATATCGTTTAGTACCTTGAGCGTGGCTGAGGMGCACCCGTGACCAGCTCGAAAACKGTATTGCACAGAGYYGAAGATACYGTGGGATTCAAAATGGTCAGTGATTTTGTTTAACTTGGCTTTCGAAGACTTTAGAAAGGCAGGGCAGGATGGATATAGGTCTGTWACAGTTTGGGTCTAGAGTGTCACCCCCTTTMAAGAGGGGGGTGWTCGTGGCAGCTTTCCAATCTTTAGGGATCTTGGACGATATGAAAGAGAGGTTGAACAGACTGGTAATAGGGGTTGCAACAATGGCTGATAATTTTAGAAAGAGAGGGTCCAGATTGTCTTGCAATGTATTGGAATGTATTTGCCATCTGCTTGTAGGTGTTGTTTTGGACAGCCCAGAGACAGGTGGTTTATCACCCCTTGGCTCATCATCTCCCTGGACTGGTTCACRTCCTCCCCGGCCTCTCTCCCCAACGCCCAGCCCCTTCTCACCAACTCCCAATGCACTGTTCAGGTGCACCCTTGCTCTCTGCATGGCAACTCCATCAACCTCCACCCCATCTCCCGACTGAGGTCCATTTGCCAGAAGAGGAAGACACATGAGGATCCTTTGTACAATGATATTATGCAGTGGATATAAGTTAAGGAGAAGTTTTCTTTTTAACAACCAAATCTCTATTTTTTTATGTCAATGGAATGTTATAGAAGGGTCCGGAAAAAACCTGAACAAATGCTCCAAAAACACCCAAATATTGTATGTCCTTTTAGAAACGGCAAAGCTCTGAGTTTAGTAATGCAGGTCTTTACATGTTGTACACATGAAATTGAGGTCTTTACATGTTGTACACATGAAATTGTGTCATTCTGAATTTTATCCGCAACTTCATATTCCATTGTGTCTCGACCCTTCTACAAAATGCCATTTATATCAAAAATAGAGATTTGGTTGTAAAAAAGCGACTTCTCTTTTGAAGAAATGGCAGCGGGAGCTAGAGAAACGGCAGCAGTGTCCAGCAAAGGCCATCTACAACCTTGTGGTGCCATGGATGGTGTCTACTCCTCCTGATCCATGTCTCCCGTTTGTCAGGGACATGACGATGTACTTTCACAGGAACCATCGATCAGTGCTGTGTTATTTTCTCATTCACATGTTAAAAGGTGGTGGGTAATTTACTGGTGTTTACTTTGTGTTTTTTCTCTTATTTCCCCCRTCATCACACGTTTGAGAGCACAGTCTTCTTCATGCATCTTTTGTTTGACACGGCAAAGTGCTCTTCTTATTGGCACCCTGTGTTTTACGTCGTTTTAAATTGCAGTCACTCAGTGAACGACATGTCTGTTGATGAGGTAAATGTCTTGAGGGTCTTGCCTTATTGTCTACAGCTGGACAGCCGTTCTCACCCATGCACCACACATGTACCAGAGCAGGAAAGTCCTCATTGAAAGGCCACTATACACATAACACAAGGTGAGGTAAATGTCTTGAGAGACTCCAAAAAATATCTGAGAAAATAAAACAACATAGGGATTACCATAATGACAATCTTTAGTGTGGATAACATTTTCAACTCTACGGATAGTTTTGTAACAAAAACTCTGGTCTTGGCATGTGCACTCCAGCCAACAGCTGGCATATAGCTAACAGGTCGTCTACATGATGAAATTATTATGGATAAGAGCAAGAATATTTTGTATTTGTCAAACGGCAGTTAAGCATCGATCATTATCATGACACCAGATTCAGACCTTCGATATTTATTGTAAAGGAGATCACCGTGCACTTTCACCGCCCTGTGAAGTCGATCATAAAGTATTTTAATCTGTAMRCTAATAAACTGCACGGTTTCCCGAGTCGTAGTGGGAGGACCACACAACATATCATCGTGTGACTCCAAGTTACCTTCGATATGATGGTCATTCTATCAATATTTCCGCATTAATGCGTTCCCACCACCATTTCTCGCCCAATTAAATTTCCCGACACAAAAAGATGGGTGGGGCTAGGTCTACATAAGGGTGCTATTTTTTTTTTCATTCACAAAAGCTCTGACGAAGGCCGTGAGGCCGATACGTAAGCTTATTAAAGATCAGTGATGCTATCAAGAGCAGTGTGCGGTTTCCTTTTCATTCACCCACACAAAAAGATCCCACCATGTCCCACCTTGTCTGTCGGCATTTATAAACTTCCGCCTTCCATCACAGCTGTCTTGATTTTTTTTTTATACACGGTATGACTAGTCTCATAAAAACAATAGATGGAAACGTGGTTATTGTCCCAATACTTTTGGAGCTCACTACAACAGACGGCTCAGCAAACTAAATGCTGAAAGTAGTTGCCTAGTTAAACATGCATCCAAACAAAAGTACTGAATGGCAGTTTGGCTTAGTATACCGACACAACTGCGAATGCGAACGAATTCATGCAAACAGAACAAAACAGCGGTACCAAGTAGGCATAGTAAACAAAATATCACATCGATAAAGGCATGACACAATCTATATTTAGGCTAGTTACATTAACAATAAACAAACGCAATAAACAAATGGCGAATAGACATCCAAATAACCCAAACATAGCCTACATCCGTGAGCTGCAGCCATGCACAGTTGTCTTGCCAAAACAAATAGGCCTATAAGACCGCTTCAAACATGGAAAACCATGCTCATGAGTACAGCAACACGTTACGATATGGCAGCTTACGATGAACACGTTTCCAATACATACAGTTCCATTTACAACCACGAAATACCAATAGGCTACAAAGAAAAAACAAAATAGAATGTATCTATTTCTATGATGAAACATACCGATATGTAGCTAGACCCAAGGGCGTAATTTGGGTTCTGACATTGGAATTATATTGAATTCTGCTTATATCATCTATACCACAAATGCCGACACAATTGAGTGCTTTTGAAAAGGAAGTGACTGGTTGCGGCGAAATCTCCACTGCGCTCTATCAGCACCATGGACAGCGCCCTACACACTTAACGCAAGGCTGTTGAATAGCTTGCTTGCTATGGAAGTCATTTTGCCATTCATACTCTCGATTTTTGCTGAAATGGCGCCACTGGCTATACCACCAAGATGTTGATCAAAACCAACAAGCTAGATTGTTTTTCTGAGTAATCGATCATTCCATTCTCCTCGAAATATTATTGTAACATCCCCTTCAAATGCCAGTTGGAGTAGATGAGCTTTCCTCGGTTGTAGCGTGTTTCTTCTGTGCTGACTGAACACATTTGTCAAAGTGGAAAATTAGTTTTCGCATGTAGCTGTGGACGCCCCACTCGTGAGCCCTATGATTTAATTTTCAGTATCGTGTGACATGCATGTGGCATTGTGATGTATGGTGCTAAACACCTTGGCAAGTTAATTGTCTTTTCGGAGACACAGATTTTTCGCCAACCTGTCACTCAGGTTGGCGCAAAGGGGGGTAATCKCCCTTTTGTCCGCTCATGAGCCGGTCTCATGAGCGGACAAAATCTCACCACAACAGTGTTTTTGGGAAGCAGCGCTTGTGGATTTGACAGCGCAGTTCCACTTCGTCAAAACATCAGCTATGCGGATTTCGGGTAAAGTGGATCTGATTAAATCGGGCCCAAGTGATTAAGACTGTTCTCGCTGTCACCTTGTAAATTATGTRTTATTAGCTTGATGGTTGAAGACATGAGTCAGACTATTGTGAATGAGATTAACAAAAAAAAAAAGTTTTTTTATAACGCAATTAGTTGATGTTTTTCAGCACTATAATGAATTGCCTTATAACACCTTGACCAGTATTGTTGGTTTGGGTACTAGCTCCATCTGGCCTCATAGATGATTCGTTACCCACCTTTAAACAAGGTAAAAAGAACAGCAAGCATCTCGGAATGAGATTGAGGCTACTGGACTCACTGGCCTCTGCTTTGGAGGAAAATTGGTGGCTAATGCCACCTGTTGGAATAGAAGCGATTTACGGCAATGACGTCTCAAACATATGACAGACAACTTGCTAAAATGGTTCTTCAAACAGATAAATTATGTGTTTCCATATTATCATCCACTTTGTTATTTGCAGTCATTTTCATCTGTATATTTTTTATTCAGCAATACATTAAATGGGCCAAAATGAAATGGGACAAATAGTCCAGGTTGTATGTCTTGTGTCAGGTATGGGTGAAGCCAGGGTATATAGTGGGTCAAGTAATACAATGTCCATGTGTTTCACACAAAATGTCTTTATGGAAGTTTAAAGAGAACACAGGGCAAGTAGAGTTTGGATTTGATGTTATTATTTTTCTGTACATCAAAAACAGCTAAATGAATCTACACATCTCTCTCCGTACAAGCTCGGGTAATACTGTATGTCTAGTCAAACAATGTGAGTAATAGACATTGAAAACATGTTTATAACAATCAGAGGTCTATAGCAAGAGCTGCAAGCGACCTTCAGTCTCTCTCTTCAGTCCCACCCTGAGTTTCATAAGGCACGGATCAGACATACCGAGAGCTTGGGACTTTAAGGTTCTATCTGCAAAAATATGATTCTGAGATAAGTGTCTTTAAAGTTCTGAACCCTCATTGGTTTGAATGGTGTCAGTAATTGTGATTGTGTACTGTTTTTAACTTAACAACATTTTAATTGGGGTATTTAGAGTACTATAATAGAACACTGAGTAGAACAAGAATGTCAATAACTAAAATTGGACAAAAATGCAGATAGAACCTTATAATCCCAATTACACACAATATTCCTATCACCCACTGTGCAGATAATAAAAATGAATATGTTGTGTATTCAATTTCGTATTCTGTGGACATCTAGTGGACACTGTGTGCAATCCTGAATGAGCACCTGCGTGCCCAAATACGCCCTAATGCGTAATGATCGATAATCACAAGTGGATGGTCCTACATTAAGATGTTAGTGACTTCAAATTGTCATTAAATGCTTAATTACTCTAAATTACTCTGTTCTACTTTTTTAATTACATACAGTATGTCCGATGTCGTTTTCTTTAAATATACGTTTTCTAATGGCTTTTCTTATGCCCAATGGGTTTTAATTGTGCGATGTCATGTGACGTGAAAGGTGGTGCCGTTCCCGGAAGAACTCGTGGCAGATAGGGCAGGTGAGTTTCTCCTCTCGCCTCCTCCTCACCTGGGACTCCGCCGCGAACTCCTTCTTGTGGTGCGAGCGCATGTGTAACACTAGGTCAGACGTCATGCGGAAGGAGAGGTTACACTTGGCGCACCAGTTTTGTACTGACACCCCAATGGAGGTAAACGTTGGTGGAAGAATTGTTAAAGACGACGTGGTTTGTAGTTGGTCTCCAATGCTCCTGGACCAGTGCTCTGGCGCGTACGGGAAAGCGTTTCCATTAACCGGTGTGGGTAGGGTCTGTGCGCGAGGTAAATCACCATTCAACATATTAGTAGCCAACAGATTGTTGTATCCCAGAACCGTCTTTGCGGTAAAAACGTCTCTCACTTCCTCTAGGCGGTTCAATGGAGCAGGTAATGTGTTGGATGGGTGCGCTGTAGAGCCGTTAGAAGTCCTTTTACAGGGTTTACAGAAAGCGCTTTTCTGCTCCTCCGCTCCACTGCGCAGAACGAATGAAAAGGCACTGCTGTTGCTGTTTGCGTTAAAATCAGCGCTCATCTCCCGCACTGTCTCAGAATCAGCCTCCGTTGGCTTTTCTTTCTCGTGCGTAAAACTCATTTTCGCTGCTCCAACCTCTGTAAACGCACTATTTTTACATTCCACGTGGTCCTTTTTGAGCTGGTACTTCTCCGCCTTCAGTTTCAAGGCAGAGCCAGTTGACTCCGGCGCAGTGAGGTGGTCGTCTCTGGTTACCTGTGTGATGTTGTTGTTGTTCGATATGTTGGTTTTCTCAAGTAGAACAGGTTTCCTCCATCGGGGATAACCCGTCTCCTCGTGTTTCCACTTCCGCGGGGAAATCTCAGCGTCTTCACTGGCGCCGTATCTTTTATGTTCCAGATCCCTGGCGATGTTGTGGAAGTCTGTGACGCGTCGTTGCCGCTTTATCTCCATGTGTTTGTGTTCGTAGGCCTCTCTGCTCAGCGCGTCATACTTCACCTGCGCGCACAGGAAGCGGCAGTGGGCCAAATAGGGATGCTCATTCTTGAAGACCTGGTTACATGTTGCGCATTTAAGCTCTGTGAAGAGATATACAATTTGTTCGTTAATATGTACATTACAAAACACATTGGGGAAAAATCTGACATAAACTAATCAAATAACAATAGTCCACATATATTCTCTCTGAAAAGTTTCCGTCGTTTCCTCTTCCTTCTGTCTTTTCCAATATGCATTACGCATTTACGCAGGCTACAACAAAACTCCTGGCAAAATGCTAAAACAACCAAACAACATCGGTTACATTAGTAAGCCTATATGTTGAAATGAGGACGATGATGAAGATTAGGATGGTGGCGAAGAGCTGTATTTCTATAGCGCTTTCCCAAGTGTCTATCTCTCTCTCACCTTCATTTTGTCCTCTGGTTGAGATGTCAGTGAAGCCCAGTAGATGTGACAACTCCTGGTCATACCACACCAACAGTTCCTCTTCCTGACGTATGTCCCTGGTGGTCCGGAAATACAGCTGGCCTCCCTTCAGGAACGCTTCGGTGTTCTGTTCCTCCCTGCCACACGCCGCCTGCACCAGCCGCAGCCAGGACAACACTAGAGCAGAGCTCCGCATAGCCTCGGGGTCCACCTGTTGAGAGAAATCATTAATTAATATTAATTCGTAGAGACAACATTGTCAAAATGTCAATGAGGTTCACCTCTCCCCAGTCATAGTGAAAACACTGAATTGATTTGAATTTGTAACGGTGTACATGTGACCAAATGGCATGGTCAATCATTTCCCACGGGTAGCCTATATGGATGGCTACACCAACACACATTGTAGAACTTGTCATTTTGTTGTTGACGTTTTTTAATAAGATTTAGATTTAGCATATAATTAGCCCCTGTTTTTATGAATATGTGCACTGCACTCCCTTCTATATATAGAACAACGTCTAATGTGTTCATTGTCTCTGTGGTATCCTAGCTTGCAAGTTAAATTGTGTTATTAATCAATATTTCAAAAATGAACTTACCCTGAACACGTATGATTTGCTTCTCTTGTCGCGGGATTTGAGCGCTATGAAGGCGATGGTGTCATAGAAAGTGTTCTGAAGGATGCACGGGCCGAACTGTGCCCCAGCGGGGATGTTGCGAGTGACGTGCACGCTGGTATAGAGGTCTGTCGCGTGGTGCTGGAGGAATTTACCCTCACTGTTCCAGAGGGAACGAGATAAAAAACTATGGTCCATGGTTAGCCTGTAAGGAAAGACAAAATACGTTAATAAAAATGCATTGCTAAAATGAATGTTATTTTATTGACGTCTGATCCTAAATGTAGGACATTTTAAAGGTGAGGAATAGAGAGTTTGAATATGATGCTTTTGTGAAATAATTGTGAAAATGTATTGCATTCTTATATTAAAACGTGGGCCTGATAAATTTGGCTTAAACATGCAAAATCCCAAATAAGTAGCCCTATATAACTATCATTTATGCGATTCGAAAATAGTAGACTAGATCTATGAATAGTGGTTTTGATTCGTTTTTCTATTTCTGAATTAACAGGCCGATTCATTTTATCGAAATATTCGTTGTTTTCCATCAGAAATCCATTTTTAATAGCAAATAGTGCAGACTCCAGACACAATTAGACCTATAGGAAAATAGGTTTTTTGGTTAATCATACAGTATCTTTATTACACCACAATATGAATCACGTTCAATTGTGTTACATATACATACTTTTAAATGTTTAAAACCACAGGTTTGAGAGTTCATATCCCCGTGGCGCTGCTGTCATTTATAAATTGTTGTTTTTTAAACATTATTTGACTTTTGTATTTTATATTTTTCAACCATACTTTTGAGTGGCAAATTCTGATTTATTATATCATTCAGCTAGATTTCCTCCGACAATGTGTAGCAGGCATGTAATGGATTTGACTTCTAGCATCCTTTGTCTAATTTTTTTTCAGCCGGTTTGTCCAATTGTCTCCCCATCTGCGCTGCAACTGCCTCGTTGGTCTACATGCGTCTCTGCTTCGAGTCAGTTTGGTCATATTAATATATTCATTATAGCCACACTGAGATTTGTTGTAAACAATGTCCATTCACAGGTTTTGGTCTATTCACTTGAGCTGGACGGTGTGTCTATTTTAGTGTAGGCTATAGGCTTTTGATTAATACGGAATATTTCCTCTGGATATATCAAATACAATGCATATTAAATAAAACATTTATATAAAGATGTAGCTATTTTTCCAATAAATGGAATAGCCTAACAATGTCTGATGAGAAGGTCTTCATTCACAAACAAACACCAGTTGTAGCGTAAAGGTTTGCTAGAGATAACACTTTCCCTTTTCCAAAAAAACAACTAATCCAAGAGAACCCAAAACTGTCTGTTGCATGCGCATAGCCCACTCACCGGCTGGTCGTGGAGGTAGCGTGTGGTTCAGTATGTCCGCGAGGAGGCTGGTTATCAGCAGGTACACTGGCCGCTATAACGATTCTCCTTCCTTCGGTTGCTGTTACCGTCTGAGAACGAGAGTGATCACGACAGCGTCTGCCTCGTTACTGACTCTGCTCCGCTCACACACACACTTAATGGCCGTGTTCGAGAGGATCACAACCGTAATGTATCATGGGTAAATTGTGACTGACTGACTGATCTACAAATATTAATGAGTGGTTATTTATGATGCAAGGTCTTTGTTGATCGGCAGTCGCCTGCAATGTCGGAACAAGCCCATTATCTCCATCAGTGACAGGAGTAGTGAGGCGTGCTGACACACACACACACACACACACACACACACACACACACACACACACACACACACACACACACACACACACACACACACACACACACAAGCTCTGCCTTACATCAGTTCCTCCAGGGGAACTCTGATTGGTTCTTTTTGGTTTTACAGTCCGGATAATTAGCAACATATGAACTCTGAACTGGTAAAGAGTGTGTGTGTGAGAGAGAGAGAGAGAGAGAGAGAGAGAGAGAGATACCCATTTTTGCTCAAGGTTGCACAATTCATCGTCAGTATTGTTTAGTAGAGTCGAATTGTTAGTTGCAAAGAGATAACGTTATGCTTCATTTTTACCCAGACGAATTGTTATTAAGTTTTGTTATCCATCTTCTCTGGGAAAACCCATGCAAGTCATGCCGGTGTTGACAAATCGAACATGGAACTAAAAGAAAAAGCTATAATTCACTCAAACGATTACTACACATTTCTAATGTTTTTGGTTAGGAGCGTGGAAATGAGAAGGCTATGTAGCTATATTAACTCACCATACATGTAGCCTACATCGAAATGTATGGTATGTTCAATTGCATAAGAATGCTATTCAAATCCACAGAACACTGACACGATATTTCGAAGTGGTCCTATTTCAAATTCCTTTACACCCACCTGTATGCAGAAGTATTTCCTATGTGTCAGTGATATTTAGTGAAAAAGTATAAGCATTTCATTTTCAATCTTCAAATATCAAATAAATGTTGACATTATCCCTAAATAGTAGGCCACCAACCGAAGCTGAAACATTTCCAATAGTCCCATGGTAGTTATACTGTATTTTACAAATGTCTCAGCCTGGAAGAGATTACTCATATATTTACCCCAACTAAACCCGTGATGCAGAATAATCCACTAAATTCTCATTAAATAAAAAATAAATCGTTTCCAGTTTAATTTGATGAATAATGCATTTGCCCAGTGGCTAGGCCGGACCCCCTGGATCAGATGGCATTTAGTAAGCTAATGCTCAATTTTACATTTAGCCCCTGAAAATGAACCAGTAGCCTATCGTTATTATCACCTCAGTGAGAGGCCAATTTGTCATTCTCTTTTCTTCAACAGAGCTAATGCTTTTCCTGAAACTCAAATACATGTACTACCAATCATTATTTAGTCCATGTCGTACATTCGTTGAAATATGACGCGTGGGGACATTTATAAATTGTATTAAATATGTATTTCTTTACTTTTTTGCATCCACTGCTCTATAATCCAGTCAATTCAGCATCCCTTGTTTTAATCAGACATTTTGGCTGAATCACATTGAGTAGACTTGTGAAGAACAGCGTTTCAACGGAAAGATGTTCTCATCTAACTAAACAATAAGATGTCAGGACACCTCTCCTCCGATACTCGATTCACCCCGACTACACTAATTGGTGGTTGGCATAAATTTAATCTGTGCCCGGGGGGGTGTGTGCCTCTCCACCGCCGCTAACTGGTATGCCCTCATCTGATACGCTCGACATCCAGACGTGGGGTGGAGTAAGAATTACAAAATATATATATATATTTTTTTTTACATGTAATTGCATTTTTAAATAACTTTATGTAATTGCAACTTTTAACAAGCATAACAATACATATTTTGCTGTTTCAATCTTAAACATCCCCCCCCCCCCCCCCATCCATTTCCAAGGCGCCATGATCTCAAAGCACAGCCTGTACAGCAACTAAAACAAGTGGATCTCAAGTTGAACTTTTTATGCACGGCAATTGATGTTAAAGTCCACATCTCTCATCGTCCGTCATGTTTTTGTAGGGTGGGGGAGAAAGAGGCACTTTCTTGTGCATAGTGAAATGTGAATAGTTTCCTATATCTTTGTTGCCTATTTAACTTCCCAACCTGTTATAGGGCTATCGGGATATTCATTATGATGGTTTTTATCCCGGAAATGGGAAGTATTCTGGCTGATCGGTGCCTGTCTAAGAAATCTTGAGCTGATTCCTGTCCTCCACAACACCACCAGGAAGGAGCTGCTTGAGGCGAGAAAGCCGCAGTGAAGAGGGACTTGGACTGTTTATCGCACCACCGTGGACAACCGATCTATGACCACCATATCGATACTTGCGCACCGTTACGTTGGCCCGGAGTGAATCATTATCATCAAGACTATAATGTGAGAGACATTTCGGTCTCGGTGATGTTTTGGAGTGTTAGTCTACACAACTGTCCGGGAAAGATGGCGAGAGCTTCCATTAGCGTGTCTATAGCCGTGGTGTTTTTGGGATTAGCGATTTTTACTGTCAAACTTCCCTCGGTAAAAGGAGAGATGGAAGAAGAACAGCGGGAGGAGAGGTCCTGTCAAGGTGCCTTCGATCTATACTTTGTCCTCGACAAGTAAGTGTCCGTTTTTATTTATGACTTGTTACTTTCTCCTCACTGCACATCGACATGCAACCCGCCCAGTTATTTGTCAAACCGACCGCCGCGAGTAGCAGCGCGCCGGTCTCCCAATTCTTTCTCTCATATCTTCAAAACCGCCCTGACAACCAAGCTACGCCACCAGTAACTTTTCTGTTAATATATTTTCATTCAAATTATTTTGATGGAAAATATTTCTTCAACAATAAACAAATAAACGGTAGTGCATGCTAAATTTTACGTCTTTACTTTTGTATTGTTTCAGATTCAATTTATTGAATAGGAGTGTCTGTCATTAACTTAATGTGGCCATTCGTTTGTGTCGCCTATTTTGATGTAAACACCTCGTTCATTATGATAAATGCATAGTCCTCCCCTCCAGCCCACTGAAAGCTTGTGGGGCAAACAGTTATTCTCCCCCAGGGGATAGGCAGGGCCGGCAGGATGAAGGGATTCAGTTACAGGCTGGTGACGCCAGTAGACACTGCTGCAGCTGCCAGGCAGACCATAGGAAGCCATCCCCCTAGACACTGATCTGAGGTCAGTGTGGTGCTTTCCCCCAATGGTTAAGGATAGGATTGGGTAGACACTGCTGCAGCTGCCAGGCAGACCATAGGAAGCCACCCCCCTAGACACTGATCTGAGGTCAGTGTGGTGCTTTCCCCCAATGGTTAAGGATAGGATTGGGGAGGGTAGAACCTTCTCATAGGCACAGAACAGCAGAGTGAATGATTAACTGACAGACAGACAGTGAAAACCTTGAAGAGTTATGGTATTTTTAAAGAATATATCACCCCTAAGGTGTACAGCAGCTGTATTCCGACTGCACAAAGACCTACTGTTAGAGGCTATGTTGAAGTCTTCAGTACAGTATCCTCTCTCTCATCCTGCTATTGTTTCTTGGCTGCTGTTGGGCTTTTGGATGCAAGCACTGTGCTGTAACAAGGTAGAATTAGGTGGTGTCTTACACAGCTTACTGATGTCTAATAAACGAGTAATAATGGTTTACAAATGTATAGCATATCAATAGAATATGCTTTATAAATGATCTATTAGTGGCTTATAAATGAAAATGATTATGAAGTGTTACAGACTAATGTTATGTCCTGTGACTGTAGGGCCCAGAGTTTCTCCTGGTCAGGTCATTTTCAGGTAAAAACTCCTGGCCCTACCTACATCGGCTGCTGCTCTTTCAGAGTAGGCCAATCCCCGCTCCTGGAATGCCATGGACGATAGTCATCATAACAACAGTAGGCTACTCTCTGTCTGCGTGATCGCTGCAGTCCCAGAGCAGAGGCTCGGCCATCTTAACATCATAACATTTCTGGTGTGTCTGATACAGATCAGAGAGGCGAGGAGAGGTTATAGAGGATGACACAGAATAGACAGGCGTGTCCAAACATGCCGAGAACTCTGAAAACAGCAGTCATCATAAGGTGCTGGGCTAAACTGGCAATGTGTTGTACATTAGCAATTTTCTCTCGCTGAAACAGAGAGAAGTCTTGTTATAGGTCGTGTATAGACATCCAGAACATTTAACAGGTGTACATTTTACATTTACGTCCGACTTACACGATCAATTAAGGTTAGGTGCCTTGCTCAATGGCACATCGACAGATTTTTCACCTAGTCGGCACAGGGATTCAAACCATTGACCTTTCGTTTACTGGCCCAACGCCCTTAACTGCTAGGTTACCTGCCACCCCAGGGTGTACAACACTGGTATTCATCACAAAGAATAAGAGTGAAAATAGACAGTTGTCTGTGTAAGACTCGTGTTAGCTCCCCGACAGTCTTGTGACATACAATTGACCCAAGTTCAAACCCCAGTTAGTCACGTCCTCAGTATCACATCAGGCTAGCTGCAGTTCCTCACACTGGTTTCAGTGTTGATCAACATTTTTATATCTTTCCCCTGTTGTGCTTTTTTACCTTTTCTATTGTTGTGCCACTGCGAACATCTGTTAGCCAGCCTTCACACGTTACCCTTTAATCCTGAAAGTTTAAAACACGCCTGAGGTGGCTGGGCTGCCACGCATGGCCATGTCTCACTCACACACATGCACGTCTGCCAGCACGTACGCATGCACACACGCAAGCATGCACACACACACACACACAGACACACACACACACAGACACACACACACACACACACACACACACACACACACACACACACACACACCACACCACACACACACACACACACACCACACAAGCCTCTTGGTACAGTGTCTCCACATCGTTGTCTGTCTGGCTGGCTGTCTGGGTTTTGAAATGCCAAGCAGTGACCTCAGAATAATCCTCAAGTATTAAAGTGTTTTAACTGTCTGTGATGTGTAGAAAGGCCTTTATTTGGTCCTGTTTAGGATCCTTTATGTTTCGGGCCCAGCACCTAAGTCTACTGTGATGTGTGTGTTACAATGTCACTGTCCTGTTATATACACATCATAGCAGAGGAACAGACTTAAAAGGAGTCCCAGACAGTCGGCATATTTGAGTTTACAACACACACACAGCACACACCACACACCACACACACACACACACACACACACACACACACCACACACACACACACACACACACACACACACACACACACACACACACACACACACACACACACACACACACACACACACACACACACACACACACAGCCCGTAAAGGAGACTCACACATGAATCATTTACATGAAATGACTCCCATCATTGACTGAGATTGTATATCTTTATGTAATGTCTGATGTAGACGTACTTATGAAAACGCCACTGCTCTTCGATGTTATAATTAGTGTGGTTGGTTAAATACATAAAGACACACTGAACACTGCTAGAGACATAACGAGATGGAGTTTCAACATGAAGCTTATACCAATATGCCAAGAGGCAGCAATGTGTTACGCACAAGCACACACACACACACAACACACACACACACACACACACACACACACACACACACACACACACACACACCACACACACACAACACACACACACACACACACACACACACAACACAAACACACTCACTCAAAGTCTCTCTATTTATAACTTTCCCCCATATTTATCCTTTCCCCCCACACACATACCCCTTCCCTCTGCAGAGGTGTGCCCAGTGTCCCTCCGTTGTTCATACAGCAGCCTTTTCACTCCCCGGACCCCCAATCTGTTATTAGGTTTGCCCTGCTCACTAGGACCATCTGTTCCCCCTCACACAGACAGCCATTGTGGGGGAGGAGAAGGGGAGGACACCCCACTTTCCCTGCTGGAACATCTAGCCCCCAGCCTCCTGGCATTATTAGCATTTAGCATCAGCATTATTACCAGCAATTAGCCCTCATTAGCATTATTAGCGTTAGCCCCCTGGGAAATGAGCTCATCCGACTGGCTGCTGTTGAGTCCTGGTTGTTAGCGCTCTGCATTCCCAAGTTGTGTAGCTTACATACGCTACACTTACAAGCTAACTCTTTTTCTCAATTATACCATATGCTTTACACCCGAACATGGTGGTGCAGTGGTTTAAGCGTTGCGCACAGAAATGTGGCAAGTGGACATTGTTATAGTGTTCGTTTTGTTTTGTTCCTTCAGATCTGGCAGTGTGAAACACCACTGGATCGAGATCTACTCCTTCGTCGAGCAGCTGGCTGAGAAGTTCATCAGGTAGGATCTTTCATGCTCTAGTATGGCTTGCCTCTTTCGTTTCATCTAGCCTACTTAGCTGCATCTCTGTCGCCTCAAATGGCTCCCTTTCCTTGTGTCCTCTTCTGCACTTGCGTAAAGAAGCCTCTGACAGTACTGTTTAACCCCGTCTGTCTACAGCCCCATGTTACGGATGTCCTTCATCGTCTTCTCCACCCGAGGCACCACCATCATGAAACTGACAGAGAACAGGTACTGGAGTTACACACTGTCGTATATTCACAATTTCAACTGTCCATAGTTTACCTTTCAAATCCCTTCAGGGGGGGGATCTCTCTCTCACTGTATCTTAGTATTCTTAGTGTGTCCCTTAGTATTCGTAGTCTTCCCCCCACTGTATTTGATCAGCTGTCATTTCCCTTCACAGAGAGTCCATTGACAGAGGTCTGACAGCTCTGAGGAGGGAGGCACCAGGAGGAGACACCTTCATGAACCTTGGCCTGGAGAAGGTAATACTCTCGCCCCCTCCGATATATCACCTCTCACTAACTAACTCATAGTATCCGGTACTGTTTTAATGCTTGACATCGATACTCTACCGTTCCATTTTGCAGGCCAATGAACAGATACACTATGAGAACCATGGTACGTGTCTGTGTGCTGTGCTGAGCACGTGTGCTTTGTATGGGTGTGCATTACATAGACATCTCTATACATGGCTCTGTTAGTATGTATTTATTTGCATGCACAGGCTGGTATTGAGGAGATATGGTGTTATCTGCTTTTAAAGGGACAGCCAGTGTGATCATTGCGCTGACTGATGGAGAACTGAATGAGTGGCAGCTTGATACTGCACAACGAGAGGTGAGTACACACGCCAGAGACAGCACTCGCAATTCAAGTCAAAAATATTATTTAAAAAAAAAAAAAWWTTTTAGCTGATCCCCAGGATGTCGGGAGACATCTTAAAAACTGTCCACTAGGAGCCCAAAAATTTAATAATAATCTAAATAAGTACCCAGAACTGGGTTTGAACACACAGTATATGGAGTGGGAGCTCACTGCTTAGGCCACTGCACCATCCGTCCACAATGAGTTAGCAAGGCGAGTCTTAGATAATAGCTAAAAATAATCGTATAGTTGTTTTTCTGTTTTAACCTTATCCCAAACCTTAATCCTTAACATAACCAATTCGAATTAATGCCTGAATTGTTAACCAATCGAAATGAATGCCTGAGGTTAACCCTTGAGTTGTTTCTGTATCCCAAACCGTAACCCCTGACTTAACCTAGTCAGAATTAATGCCTTAGCTTGTTTCTTTGTGCCTAGTATGCCTAAAACTTCTGGAGCTCATGCAGAAGCTATATCCACTAAACACAAGGGCAAAGGTAAGTACAATTACCATCAAACAGGCTTGGGTTTTGCTAAGGCGTTGTGGACGTGGGTGCTGGCTGTGCATAATCCATGAGCTCCAGCTCTGAGGGTTGCGTTTTTTTTTAAACTTAAAAATGTGATATTTCATCCCAAACACGTCAAAATATGACGTTTGGAGCAACATACACACACAGTTTGACACTTCATAACGAGAGGTCAGTAGCGTCCTACTATAAAATCAAAGTTGACGTTAACAGATTGTCAAAACGGTGTGTGTTTTCTCCGTGCAGGCGCAGAGGGCACGGTCGCTTGGAGCCATAGTTTACTGTGTGGGAGTCAAAGAGTTTAATGAGACGCAGGTAACTGACACTCATAAATACACACTCAATAGTTCCATTCTGTGATCATCTGCAATGCAACAAGTTTATCTCCTCTGTGTGTGTGTGTGTGTGTGTGTGTGTGTGTGTGTGTGTGTGTGTGTGTGTGTGTGTGTGTGTGTGTGTGTGTGTGTGTGTGTGTGTGTGTGTGTGTGTGTGTGTGGGTCCTGTAGCTGGCTACCATAGCAGACACCCTGGAGCATGTATTCCCTGTCTGGGGGGGGTTCCAAGCCCTCAGGGGGATCATCAACTCGGTACGAATGGTGTTTATGCCAGAATCAAAGGATCGTTTTTGGTACTTCAAGGAATTCAACACCATACCGACATGAATGCTTCAGTGGTCCATATCTAAGAACCATTTTACCATGTATTTTCTCAGTAGATCGAGTCCTATACAGTACGTCTAGCCCATAACGACCCACTGTCTTCTGTGTTTTCATCTCTCAGATCATTAAGAAGTCCTGCATTGAGATTCTAGCTGCTGAACCATCCAGTGTGTGTGCAGGAGGTAAGAGCTGGTAGCACCAGAGTTGGGTTACACTTCTTATGAATACCCTCTTCCTAATGCATTATAGATGCATTTGAAATGCCTCGTGGGCTGTGCCCAATGGATCTTTTACTGTCAAACTGGGCTGAAAATGTTAGTTAGCCGCTCTGAGTCTCTTAGGAAGAACTTTGAAGAACCAGATTAAGCCAGCTCGTGGATTCAAATAAGTACAGTGACTTCAGAAAGTATTCATACCCCTTGACTTATTCCACATTTTGTCGTGTTGCAGCTTTTATTCAGAATTGATTCAATTGGTAATTTTTTTGAAAACACATTTATTAAAAAAAATATTCAGAAATATCTCATTTAGACTTCACACCTGTGAGTCAATACATGTTAGAATCATCTTTGGCAGCGATTTCAGCTGTGAGTCTTCGTGGGTAAGTTTCTAAGAGCTTCTCATACCCAGATTGTACAATATTTGCACATTATTCTTTAAAAAATTCTTCAAGCTCTGTCAGGTTGGTTGTTGATCATTGCTAGACAGCCATTTTCAAGTCTTGCCATCGATTTTCAAGCCGATGTAATTCAAAACTAGGCCACGGAGGAACATTCACTGTTAGCTTGGTAAGGAACTCCAGGATATATTTGGCCTTGTGTTTTAAGTTATTGTCCTGCTGAAAGGTGAATTTGTCTCCCAGTGTCTGTTGTAAAGCAGACTGAACAATGTTTTCCTCTAGGATTTTGCCTGTGCTGAGCTCTATTACGTTTCTTTTTATCCTAAAAAAAACTCCCAGTCCTTGCCGATGACAAGCATACCCATAACATGATGCAGCCACCACCATGCTTGAAAATACGAAGAGTGGTACTCAGTGATGTGTTGTGTTGGATTTGCCCCAACCATAACACTTTGTATTCAGGACATAAAGTTAATTTCTTTAGCACATTTTTTTGCAGTTTTAATTGAGTGCCTTATTGCAAACAGGATTCTGTACAGGCTACCTTCATTTCACTCTGTCATTTAGGTTAGTAGAGTAACTACAATGTTGTCGATCCATCCTCAGTTTTCTCCTATAACAGCCATTAAACTCTGTAACTGTTTTCAAGTCACCATTGTCCTTATGGTGAAATCCCTGAGCGGTTTACTTCCTCTCCGGGAACTGAGTTAGGAAGGACGTCTGTATCTTTGTAGTGACCGGGTGATACACCACCCAAAGTGTAATGAATAACTTCACCATGCTCAAAGGGATATTCATTGTCTGCTTTTTTTAACCCATCTACCAATAGGTGCCCTTCTTTGCAAGGCATTGGAAAACCTCCCTTTGTGGTTGAATCTGTGTTTGAAATTCACTGCTCAACTGAGGGACCTTGCAGATAATTGTATGTGTGGGGTACAGAGATGTGGTAGTCATTCAAAAATCATGTTAAACACTATTATTGCACACAGAGTGAGTCCATGCAATTTATTATGTGACTTGATAAGCACATTTTTAGTCGTACCATAAAAAAGAGGTTGAATACTTTTTGACACAAGACATTTCAGCTTTTCATTTTGTATTCATTTGTGCAAAGTTCTAAAAATCATTATTCCACCCTGACTGTATGGGGTATTGTGACACCACATCTCAATTGAATCCATTTTAAATTCAAACTGTAACACAACAACATGTGGAAAAAGTCAAGGGGTGGGAACACTTTCTGATGGAACTGTAGTTATATCGATCAAACACATGGTATCCACCATTTCCGGTTATGGTATTTGTCAAAGACAGACACCTGACAGTGAATGTGTTCTGGCCCACTGGTCCAGCTGAGTGGTCATCAGAGTACATTATCATAATGCGGTGTGTGAGGTGAGCGCATGGCCGACCAACCATGATGACCAAGGAAGTGACAGAGAGCGTATTGTCCTGGGAAATAAGTGTGTGTGTGTGTGTGTCTAGGACGGTCAGAGGAAATAAGTGTGTGTGTGTGTGTGTGTGTGTGAGTGCGTCAGGAAATTAGCTTGGCTTCTTTAAGCCTGGCTGCCTCTCTGGCCTAGTTTGCCACGTCTGATACCTTAAGTAGCCACTCTGAAAGAAAATGTCTGTGTGCGTGCGTGTGTGTGTGTGTGTGTGTGTGTGTGTGTGTGTGTGTGTGTGTGAGAGAGTGGTCTGGTGTCTGTAGCCAGCAGGATGGATGAGGGCTGACATGACCTTATTAGGACTCACTTACCAGAGTGCTCCTACTGTTCTGTCTCTACAGCAACCAGCGGAAGGGATTAGTGTTCACCAGACATGATCAATGTTCATTATGGAATATGAGAGAATGGGGGCGGGGGGGGAGTAGAGATACAAAAAGAGAAGACAGAGACGGCCAAGTGCAAGAGGAAAAGAGGGAAAGAGCGAGGCAGGGAGGGAGAGAGGGGGAGAGAGCGGGAGTGTGAGAGGAAGAGAGAGAGGGAAGATACAGCTGGTCTGTATAATAATATGCTAATCAGGATCAGGAACGGCACGTCCTTGCCTGGTCAGCCTGTCACTAGACATGTCCCCAAATGTCCCAAACAGCCTAATTTACTATTTGAATAATGAGAACAGTAATGGTCAGTGAACTAAGAGACAGAATAAGTAGATTTAGAGGTTAAGTTGTCAATCAAGAGTAGCAAATGTAAATGTGATGTCTTTAATACATAGATTACGTTAGATGAAACTCTGGACCTTTTTACACTTTGCAATAATCCAGGACTGTTTCAAGCACTGTCCATTAATCTGAGATGACACAGCTGTCTACGGCACTGCATCTCAATGACAGAGGCGTCACTACAGACCCTGGTTCGATTCCAGGCTGTATCACAACCGGCCGTGATTGGGAGTCCCCATAGGGCGGCGCACAATTGGCCCAGCGTCGTCCAGGTTAGGGTTTGGCCAGGGTAAGCCGTCGTTGTAAATAAGAATTTGTTCTTAACTGACTTGCCTAGTTTTATTTAACATTTATTTAAAAAAATACAATATAAAAATGTAACTGTTTGAATGCATTTTCAATTAAGATATACTCTGGTATTAATTGAAAATACGTTTTCATATTACGGTGTGACAGAGTCATTCTTAACGAAGGTGGTGATTAACACGGGAACATACTGAGGCAATATGAAAGTATTTTTCCAGGAAATGCCCTAGTCCGGATGCTGTTATGAATGATAAGATGAGGGTAGAGATGGACTGGGGCTGTTTTTCACCATGAAGCCTCACCAAAAAAGGTTATGAAATGAGATAACAAAATTGCACAGGAAATGTGAGTTAGTGCTACAGTCGCTTCAGGATTTAGATAAGATTTTACTGTCTATATGGATCTCTCCTCCTGTCATGAGCCCACCGCACAATGATGGCAGCAAACACACATACATACTAACACGCAAACACACATAGACGTTCTTCCAGTCCACACACAAGCACAACCAGACGCTCTTTTAACCAGCGTACACACACACGTCCCTCACACTGATATAAAGTGACCAGGCCGCACTGCCTGCAAACAGGCCATCAGATTGGACAGTGAACGCCAGCCACGCTATCTAACCTGACAGCACTGATCACACACACACCACACACACACACACACACACACACACACACACACACACACACACACACACACACACACACACACACACACACACACACACACACACCACACACACACACACACACACACACACACACACACACACACAACACACCACACACACACCACAGGCCAGTGAGAGGTGGTCCTGCTATCTAACCTGACAGCAGAGATTGCTGCTTTCATTAACATCTGACCTCTCACCCCCGCCTCCCCCTTCCCTCCCCCTTCTCTCCGTATTTCCCTATACCCCAACCCCTCGTCCCCATTACTGTCCCGTCGCACTAACGTGATTGAAGTGGCCACAATCGGACATGCCAAATCCCCCTACAAACACAGACACGCACATGCAAACACACACACACACACAGCCCTGGCCTATCAACACACACAGCTTTGCCCACGCGAGGCGACAAGAGCACTAGTGACAAGTCGCAAGCCCTTGATGCTCTTGTAAGATGGCGTCATACTGAATGGCCACCGTTTTGCGAGCTCTGACCCAACTTTGCTATTTTGTGATTATTTTGGCATTTATTTGTACATTATTTTCACGAAATGTATCCGCTATCGTTTCTTATAACTGACAAGAACTTTTGAACAGCAGATCGGCAGTTATTTACCTAAATTCCGCCTTCGACTCATCTGTTCTGGGCTCTTTCTGTAGGGACTGGGAGACTAGTCAGGATTGAGGGAAAGATGAACAGAGAAACGTTTGGGTCATGTCTAATTATTTCTGCAAGCAGTTCAATTGTTAGTGTAGACTTTTCTAAAGCAATTTCATCCGATAATGTATTATTTGTGCAAATATTTCTTTGCTTTAGGACATTTACAGTGCATTCGGAAAGTATTCAGACCCCTTGACTTTTTCCACTTTTTGTTACATTCCAGCCTTATTCTAAAATGTATTAAATAATTTGTTGCCCTCATAAATCTAAACCCAAAACCCCATAAGGACAAAGCGAAGACAGGTGTTTAGAATTTTTTGCAAATGTATTAAAATAAAATATAAAATTATTTGCATAAGTATTCAGACCCTTTGCTATGAGACTTGAAATAGAGCTCAGGTGCATCCTGTTTCCATTGATCATCCTTGAGATGTTTTTACAACTTTATTGGAGTCTACCTGTGGTAAATTCAATTGATTGGACATGATTTGGAAAGGCACACAACTGTCTATGTAAGGTCACACAGTTGACAGTGCATGTCTGAGAAAAAACCCAGCCATGAGGTTGAAGGAATTGTTCCTAGAGCTTCGAGACAATATTGTGTCGAGGCACAGATCTGGGGAAGGGTACCAGACAATTTCTGCAGCATTGAAGGTCCCCAAGAACACAGTGGCCTCCATCATTCATAAATGGAATAAGTTTGGATCAACTAAGTCTCTTCCTAGAGCTGGCCGCCCGGCCAAACTGAGCAATCGGGGGAGGTGACCAAGAACCCGATGGTCCCTCTGACAGAGCTCCAGAGTTCCTCTGTGGAGATGGGAGAACCTTACAGAAGGAGCACTCCACCAATCCACATCTCTGGAGCACTCCACCAATCATGCTTTTATGGTAGAGTGGCCAGACGGAAGCCTCTCTTCAGTAAAAGGCACATGACAGCCCGCTTGAAGTTTGCCAAAAGGCACCTAAAGACTCTCAGACCATGAGAAACAAGATTCTCTGGTCTGATGAAACCTAGATTGAATTCTTTGGCCTGAATGCCAAGCGTCACGTCTGAAGGAAACCTGGCACCATCCCTACGGTAAAGCATGGTGGTGGCAGCATCATACTGTGAGGATGTTTTTCAGCGGCAGGGACTGGGAGACTAGTCAGGATTGAGGGAAAGATGAACAGAGAAAAGCATAGAGAGATCCTTGATGAAAACCTGCTCCATAGCACTCAGGACCTCAGACTGGGGCGAAGGCAGCGATGCTCCCCATCCAACCTTCCAGAGCTTGAGAGGATCTGCAGAGAAGAATGGGAGAAACTTAATTTTGCAAGTCACACATTTTTTCAATAAAATTACATTGTAATATAATGAAGTCCTTCCTTTTCTCTCTCCCAAACCAAATCCATCCCTCTCCACCACCCCTCCCAGCTTATCCCAACCTCCAATCTTTACTCACCCTTGCCCACCCAAGCCAACCTTGTCCTACCATCCCATTCTTTACCACCCTTACCCATCCAGGCCAAGTTTATCCCAACCTCCCATCTCCCCCCCCTGTCTTCTCAGACCCATTTATACCCCTCCATACAACTACTTACTTATCCATTCTCCTTCATTCACATACAATATTTACCTTAACCTTCCGCACACCCATTCTCTCCAACCCCCCTACACTTGTTCATATTCCCCCTCCTTCACTCTACCATTCATAAAGCACAGATACATACACACATCTACTCACACCCTCTCGCCCACACATTATACACACATTCATTGAACAGTTACTGACAATTATTGACATGCATGCTATATTTCCTATTTTCTATGGTGTCTATGTATCTCATTGCCGTTGGCTAATTCTATTTTTACTTCCTAGAGAAGAACAGGTACTTGGGGACAATAGATTCAAGGTTGTGTTGGGGGGAGGGGGAAATAATATAGTGTCAACATAAGATAAGCTGGTCTTGTGCATCACTGTATGTAGCGTAGTGTGCTTATCACCTTTTCCCGCTTCTTTGTAGAGCATTGGGCTCTCTTTCACCTGGAAAGGTTTGCTGTAGCCTGTTCAGAGCTTCATCGGCACTTGTGCCCTCCATCCTCTGTGTTCCCTTCCATACCCACTGCACTGCCAGGAATCAGAGTTGAGACTTGATTCCTTTTACCTCCAATGGCTGCCTGATCGAAATAAATTGTGTGCGTTTTTTCCTCAGCTTAGCAGACAGGTCTCTTTTTCCCTTGTGCCTTCAGAATGTTGACTTTGGTTTAATAGTTCCACAGCTTAAAGATGGACACGCAAGGGTATTTATCACTGCATATCCTTTGGTGATACATCTACGCCAAGCTCCTCTGAAATCAGCTTGATCACGTAGCTGGAAAGGTCTCCTTTTTCCTTGTCTTCCGGCAGGGACAATATTCTCATGTTGTTTGGTCTCATTCTGTTTTCTAGCTGGTGCAGTTCATCTTCTAAAGATTGCACATATGCTTCCAGAAGGCCAATTTTGTTGTCCTGTTCATCCATGCACCCCCCCCCCCCCCCTGTCTCTAGTTCCTGTTTTCTAGCTTTCACGGTTTTTGACCGTTCTGCCTGCCCTAACCCTGCCTGTCGTTCTGTATCTGGTCACACCACCCTGGATTACTGACCTCTGCCTGCCCTGACCCTGAGCCTGCCTGCTGTTCTGTATCTTTCGGACTCTGCTCTGGACTACTGACCTCTGCCTGCCCTTGACCTGTCTTTTGCCTGCCCCCCTGTTTTTGTAATACACTTTTGTTCCTTCGAAGCTGTCTGCATCTGGTTCTTCTCCTGAGCCTTGACATTTCCTGGATATACTTTATCTGTTCATTGCTCTAATTTGTATCTCCAAGTTGTTCTTCGTCTTTTCCTCGAAGGGACGCTATGGCTTGTTGGGTTCGAGTCGCAGCGTCGGTTTACCCACAGATTGGTTTGTTGTTGTATACAACTGACCGCTTACGCTCTCATGTTTGCTTGGGGATATATTGAGTTATCGATTTCAGTACCTTATGTTCTTTTGAGTACTACATTGATATTTTATAACTGCATTGTTGGGTTTTGAGCTTGCAGGAAAGGCAATTTCACTGCACTTGTCCATGTGACATTAAAACTTGAAACTTAAACAGCACGCGCACACACACACACACGCACTAGATACAGCCAATGAATACAGCTCTCTGCGTCACAGCCAAGCGCAAATGTGACCAACAGTGAGAGAAAGAGCAGAACATCTTCAAATGTGGTACTAAATATCACAACACAAAGAACATGAAGGACTTCGATTTTTCATTAGTGCCGAACATGATATTCCCTTCAATACAGCAACATAACTAATTATGATGTATTGGTGGCATTTCAGCGAGAGGGACAATGTCTTACCTTAGTTGCCTTGACCTTTTTGAAACACTGTTTTTCCCTTGTGGGGAACACACACCGTGATGTTTTCATCCAGTGAATTGCACACTTTCTGTCGCTTTAAATGTTAAAGGTGTGGCGAATGTTCATTTCTATTAGAAGGGGTGAGGCTCAAATATTCCACAGTGCACGTCAAAGATCACACACAAATGCTGTGCGTGAAGGAATACACACACAGACACACCATTGATGTCATAGGTAAGGTCAGATCTACTCTGTTTCTGCTGGTAACCCTGCAGACCGCTTTCTAAGCGAGCGTTTTTCCCCCCTCTCTACAACAAATGCTGTACACA
Source organism: Salvelinus sp. IW2-2015 (assembly GCF_002910315.2). NCBI lineage: Eukaryota > Metazoa > Chordata > Actinopteri > Salmoniformes > Salmonidae > Salvelinus > Salvelinus sp. IW2-2015. The sequence goes on along the minus strand of NC_036865.1, from coordinate 3,296,607 downwards.
CATACACACACTGACACACACACTCACATTCCAGCATATGCTGGTTAGCTTCCATCAATGCGCTTTAGTGGTGCCTGGGGGGACCGAAAGGTCAGAGTCACACACACACATATTCCTGTCCACACACACATACAGTCACTCAAAACCCTCCCGGCTGTGCAGGCAGAGATTTGTGAACAGCAGCACTTTTAGCATTAGCACCAGTGGAGCATATGCCTGTACACACACGCACCACGCACATCAACACACACACAACGTTAGCACCAGTGAAGCATATGCTGGTTGTTTTTCTCCTGCTTGAGTTGAGTCTTCCTGAAAGGTTAAGCATGGAGCACATAAGAGAGCAGGCAAAGAGAGAGAGAGACACACACACACACACACACACACAGGCCTCAGGCTGTGAACACTTTCTAATGTAAAACAGGGCCACATGAGACAAAGGCAGAGAAGTGGCAGAGAAGTGCTGCTGCGATCATATTTTTCAAACACATTTTCACTCGACTACTTTGCTCGAAAATTATAATACATTCAAATAACGTTGAATGGTTGGAGATAAATGGTTCTTACCGTTTCTGTTTCTTTCTCTCAGAGTCGTTTCAGGTGGTAGTTCGAGGGAACGGTTTTCTCCACGCCAGAAACACCGACCAGGTCCTCTGTAGCTTCAAACTCAACGACACACACACTCTGGGTGAGACACACAAACATAGATGTTTACGTAAGAAATGGGGACATCCATTTTGTCTATAATTACACTGCTCAAAAAAATAAAGGGAACACTTAAACAACACAATGTAACTCCAAGTCAATCACACTTCTGTGAAATCAAACTGATCCCTTAGAAGCAACACTGATTGACCAATAAATTTCACATGCTGTTGTGCAAATGGAATAGAAAAGGTGGAAATTATAGGCAATTAGCAAGACACCCCCAATAAAGGAGTGGTTCTGCAGGTGGTGACCACAGACCATTCTTCGTTCCTATGCTTCCTGGCTGATGTTTTGGTCACTTTTGATGCTGCCGGTGCTTTCACTCTAGTGGTAGCATGAGACGCGTTACAACCCACACAAGTGGCTCAGGGTAGTGCAGCTCATCCAGGATGGCACATCAATGCGAGCTGTGGCAAGAAGGTTTGCTGTGTCTGTCAGCGTAGTGTCCAGAGCATGGAGGCGCTACCAGGAGACAGGCCAGTACATCAGGAGACGTGGAGGAGGCCGTAGGAGGCGAACAACCCAGCAGCAGGACCGTTACCTCCGCCTTTGTGCAAGGAGGAGCACTGCCAGAGCCCTGCAAATGACCTCCAGCAGCGGCACAAATGTGCATGTGTCTGCTCAAACGGTCAGAAACGACTCCATGAGGGTGGTATGAGGGCCCGACGTCCACAGGTGGGGGTTGTGCTTACAGCCCAACACCGTGCAGGACGTTTGGCATTTGCCCAGAGAACACCAAGATTGGCAAATTCGCCACTGGCGCCTCGTGCTCTTCACAGATGAAAGCAGGTTCACACTGAGCACATGAGCACATGTGACAGACGTGACAGAGTCTGGAGACACCGTTGAGAACGTTCTGCTGCCTGCAACATCCTCCAGCATGACCGGTTTGGGGTGTGGTCAGTCATGGTGTGGGGTGGCATTTCTTTTGTGGGCCGCACAGCCTCCATGTGCTCGCCAGAGGTAGCCTGACTGCCATTAGTACCGAGATGAGATCCTCAGACCCCTTGTGAGACCATATGCTGACACATGCACATTTGTGGCCTGCTGGTCCGGGCGCATACACGCTGACTTCGGTTGCCAGTTGTACGGTGTTCCTCCCGATACATTTGGTGCAGCTGGCCTTCGGTAGCGAGCAGTGTGTCAAGAAGCGTGTGGGCTTGGAGGGTGTGTGTTCGCAATGCTCTTGACCTTCGCCTTTTTCCCGATCGTACCGGGAGTTCAGCCATGGACAAGACTGTAACTACCAATTGGATATCACGAAATTGTGGGTAAAAACCAAATCACAAATAGTGAAGCAAATGGGGTGTAATTTCCATTCATTTAGAAGTCCAAAAATTGAATGTGCAACTAAGGATTCTAGCTTTAATATGATGTTAAACCTCTTCAATTAACAGAATATCATGTTTCTTTAGATGAGAGGCCTGCTGGTGTAGAGGAAACGTTCCTGCTCTGTCCTGCTCCTGTTATAGAGGAAGTAGGAAGGTAAGTTACTCCTTTACCTACTGCAGTATTCCAGTGTATTCTTCAAACCTGCACGGTCCTAGAGTGCTACAGGAAGTTAAGGCATTAGTTCCAGCCGYCTATCCTGCACACTCTGTAGCGCTCTGCCACTGCTGCTGGATTGGTAGATTGGTTTAGCAGATCAGTGTCCTTGAAACGAATTAGGGCCAAAGTCGTTTGTTGCTGTGATCAATCAGTCACCGCTAACAACCTTAGACAGTAATCAGCGAGAGAAAGAGTTAGAGAGAGGAAAGYAAAGAATAGAGGAGGAGAGATGTAGAGCCTAGGAACATGGTTTAATGAGACTTGGGGGAAAAAACGTGGGAGAAAGACAGAGTGTGTGTGCGTCGAAGTTTGCTTGTGTGCACGTGAGTGTGCGTATGAGTGTGTGTATGAACACAGTCACTATGTATGCCATGTCTAAAGCCTTCACCCCAGCATCCTCCATAGCCACCCCAAATTTGAGAGCACCTCAGGGGGCAGAGAAAGATCTACTCTGGGCTGGAAGCTGGGGCAAACTGCCCCCCAGCCCAGCGCATAATTATACCGCTGTCCCCGAACCAACAGACACCTCCAGGTGATCAACTGTCTTGTTGCTGTCACTCAGAAGTCTGGGGAGGGCTTGAGATTTTCTTGACTCGCGGTTAGATCGATTCACCACCGCAACACCACTCTCAAAGACACTATTTGTTAAGCTGTAGCAAGGAGAGAGAGTATATTATGTGTCTTTGTTTACTGTGACATTGGATTTAGAAGTTGGTTTGGTGAGTGTATTTTATTTCTCAATTTCTCTGTCTGTTATTAGTCAGTATATAATTAGTCTGCTTAGGGATGGATCGAAATGTACAGAATGGTTACCTGGAGGAGGGAGGGTCATGCTTTTTCGATTTCAGTCAAAGGGAGGGTTTGGTATTTGTTCAATCTAGTCGAGGGGAGGGTCAATATTTCAATATTTCTCAGTGTTTAAGAATGAATACCTTATTAGGCTAGATATCGATGTGTGCTCAATGCTGTCCCCCATTTCTGATTCTCCACTTGGCGCGCAATATCAAGTGCGCTTATAGGCTATTTAATGCATTCTCAATCATTATCCATAACCTATAGGCTATAGGCTACAAAGTGCATGCTGGGAGAAGCACAGAACAAAGGCTATATTTTTAAGATGGCTGCTGGGATGGTGGAAGAAGTTTGGAACCACCAAGACTTTTCCTAGAGCGGCCACCCGGCCAAACTGAGCAATTGGAGGAGAAGGGCCAT
>NC_036865.1:3203810-3289078 GCF_002910315.2 Salvelinus sp. IW2-2015 | reverse complement strand
ATAATTTAAACAAAAACTTGCAGCGGATATTCAAGCCCTGAGTCCCGGCCTGCTCGGTCTTGCTGCATCCAAAACGTTTTGTGTGCTGCTTAACCAAATGGCTGTGCTGCGATAGGAGGAAGAGAGTCAAAGGTTTCTTCTGACATTTTGTTGTTGTTTTGATTAAGCCTAGTCCAAAAATCTTGCACCGTGCACTAGCTATAGCCTAAATTCTGTTCAGTTTTGAAATTTGAGAGCGTGGAGATTAGCAAGGAGGAACCGGAGGTCAACTTGATAGCTTGCTATTCTTATTTGATTTGATTTTAAACGATATGTTTTCTTTCCATTATTGTATTTCAGAGTAATTCACTCTTCAATTAGCCGGATTCAAGTAACTTACAATGTGGTGCTGAAACATGAGCAGTAGCAGATGCAGCAGACACAATACCCCATAATGAAACACAAAAAAAAATGTTTTTATATGTTTACACATTTATTCAAAATAAAAACCAGAAATACCTTATTTACATAAGTATTCAGACCCTTTGCTATGAGACTTGAAATTGAGCTCAGGTGCATCCTGTTTCCATTGATCATCCTTGAGATGTTTTTACACTTATTGGAGTCTACCTGTTGTAAATTCATTGATTGAATGATTTGGAAAAGCACACACCTGTCTATATAAGGTCCCACAGTTGAGAGTGCCTGTCAGAGCATAAACCAACCATGAGGTCAAAGGAATTGTCCGTAGAGCTCCAAGACAGGATTGTGTGGAGGCACAGATCTGGGGAAAAGTACCAAAAATGTCTGCAGCATTGAAAGTCCCAAAGAACACAGTGGCCTCCATCATTCTTAAATGGAGAAGTTTGGAACCACCAAGACTTTTCCTAGAGCTGGCCACCCGGCCAAACTGAGCAATTGGAGGAGAAGGGCCTTGTTCAGGGAGGTGACTAAGAACCCAATGGTCACTATGACAGAGCTCCAAAGTTGTTCTGTGGAGATGGGAGAACCTTCCAGAAGGACAACCATCTCTACAGCACTCCATCAATCAGGCATTTATGGTAGAGTGGCCAGACTGATGCCCTCCTCAGTAAAAGGCACATGACAGCCCGCTTGGAGTTTGCCAAAAGGTACCTAAAGGACTCCAGACCATGAGACACAAGATTCTCTGGTCTGTTGAAACCAAGATTGAACTCTTTGGCCTTATGCCAAGGGTCACTCTGGAGGAAACCTGGCACCGCTCATCACCTGGCCAATACCATCCCTAAGGTGAAGCATGGTGGTGGCAGCAATATGCTGTGGGGATATTTTTTCAGCGGCAGGGAGACTAGTCAGGATCGATGGAAAGATGAACGGAGCAAAGTACAGAAAGAAACTTGATGAAAACCTGCTCCAGTGTGCTCAGGACCTTAGACTGGGGTGAAGCTTCACCTTCCAACAGGACAATGACCTAAGCACACAGCCAAGACAACGTAGGAGTGGCTTCGGGTCAAGTCTCTGAGTGTCCTTGACTGGCCCAGCCAGAGCCCGGACATGAACCCAATCGATCGAACATCTCTGGAGACCTGAAAAAAGCTTTGCAGCGACGCTCCCCCTCCAACTTGACAGAGCTTGAGAGGATCTGCAGAGAAAAATGAGAGAAACTCCCCAAATACAGGTGTGCTAAGCTTGTAGCGTCATACCCAAGAAGACTCAATACGGAAGTGGTCAGATGCTACGCTACAGGACTGTTTTGCTAGCACAGACTGGAATATGCTTCAGGATTTATCCAATGGCATTGAGGAGTATACCACCTCAGTTCGTCAATAACTGCATCGACGGGCGTCGTCCCCACAGCGACCGTACGTACGTACGTATCCCAACCAGAAGCCATGGATACAGGCAACATCCGCACCAAGCTAAAGGCTATAGCTTGCCGCTTTCAAGAGCGGGACACTAATCCGGATGTTTATAAGAAAACCTGCTATGCCCTCAGACGTACCATCAAACAGGCAAAGCGTCAATACAGGACTAAGATTGAATTCTACTACAACTGTCAGGGAGGTGACTAAGAACCCAATGGTCACTATGACAGAGCTCCAAAGTTGTTCTGTGGAGATGGGAGAACCTTCCAGAAGGACAACCATCTCTACAGCACTCCATCAATCAGGCATTTATGGTAGAGTGGCCAGACTGATGCCCTCCTCAGTAAAAGGCACATGACAGCCCGCTTGGAGTTTGCCAAAAGGTACCTAAAGGACTCCCAGACCATGAGACACAAGATTCTCTGGTCTGTTGAAACCAAGATTGAACTCTTTGGCCTYTATGCCAAGRGTCACGTCTGGAGGAAACCTGGCACCGCTCATCACCTGGCCAATACCATCCCTAAGGTGAAGCATGGTGGTGGCAGCATSATGCTGTGGGGATATTTTTCAGCGGCAGGGAGACTAGTCAGGATCGATGGAAAGATGAACGGAGCAAAGTACAGAAAGAAACTTGKTGAAAACCTGCTCCAGTGTGCTCAGGACCTTAGACTGGGGTGAAGCTTCACCTTCCAACAGGACAATGACCCTAAGCACACAGCCAAGACAACGTAGGAGTGGCTTCGGGTCAAGTCTCTGAGTGTCCTTGACTGGCCCAGCCAGAGCCCGGACWTGAACCCAATCGATCGAACATCTCTGGAGAGACCTGAAAAWAGCTTTGCAGCGACGCTCCCCCTCCAACTTGACAGAGCTTGAGAGGATCTGCAGAGAAAAATGAGAGAAACTCCCCAAATACAGGTGTGCTAAGCTTGTAGCGTCATACCCAAGAAGACTCAATACGGAAGTGGTCAGATGCTACGCTACAGGACTGTTTTGCTAGCACAGACTGGAATATGCTTCAGGATTTATCCAATGGCATTGAGGAGTATACCACCTCAGTTCGTCAATAACTGCATCGACGGGCGTCGTCCCCACAGCGACCGTACGTACGTATCCCAACCAGAAGCCATGGATGACAGGCAACATCCGCACCAAGCTAAAGGCTATAGCTGCCGCTTTCAAGGAGCGGGACACTAATCCGGATGTTTATAAGAAAGCCTGCTATGCCCTCAGACGTACCATCAAACAGGCAAAGCGTCAATACAGGACTAAGATTGAATTCTACTACAACGGCTCTGARGCTCGTCGGATTTGGCAGGGCTTGCAAACTATTACAGACTACAAAGGGAAACCCAGCCGCAAGCTGCCCAGTGACGCGAGTCTACCAGACGAGCTAAATGCCTTTTCTGCTCGCTTCYAGGCAAGCAAKACTGAAGCATGCATGAGAGCACCAGCTGTTTGATCACGCTCTCTTTAGCCGATGTGAGCAAGACCTTTAAACAGGTCAACATTCACAAAGCCGCGGGGCCAGACGGATTACCAGGAAGTGTACTCAAAGCATGCGCGGACCAACTGGCGAGTGTCTTCACTGACATTTAGAACCTCTCCCTGACCGAGTCTATAATACCTACATGTTTCATACAGACCACCATAGTCCCTGTGCCCAAGAAAGCGAAGGTAACGTGTCTAAATGATTACCGCCCCAAAGCCATGAAGTGCTTTTAAAGGCTGGTCATGGCTCACATCAACACCATCATACCAGAAACCCTAGARCCACTCCAATTCGCAACAGACCTTTCCCACCTGGACTAAAGAAACACCTATGTGAGAATGCTGTTCTTTGACTACAGCTCAGTGTTCAACACCATAGTGCCCACAAAGCTATTCACTAAGCTAAGGAGCCTGGGACTGAACACCTTTCTCTGCAACTGGATCCTGGACTTCCTGACTGGCTGCCCCCAGGTGGTAAGGGTAGGAAACAACACATCTGCCATGCAGATACTCAACATGGGGGCCCCTCAGGGGTGCGTGCTTAGTCCCCTCCTGTACTCCCTGTTCACCMACGACTGCATGGCCAACCACGACTCCAACACCATCATTAAGTTTGCTGAAGACACAACAGTGGTAGGCCTGATCACCGACAACGATGAGACAGCCTATAGGGAGGAGGTATGAGACCTGGCAGTGTGGTGCCAGGAAAACAACTTCTCCCTCAATATGAACAAGACAAAGGAGTTGATCGTGGACTACAGGAAAAGGAGGTCTGAACAGGCCCCCATTAACATCAATGGGGCTGTAGTGTATCGGGTTGAGAGTTCAAGTTCCTTTCTGTCCACACACCTGACAAGACCATGGTCCAAACACACCAAGAGCAGTTGTGAAAGATGCAGACAAACGACCTTTTCCATCCTGAAAAGTTCTACAATGACCATCGAGAGCATCTCTGACCGCGTTGCACCCTGCCTGATATGCACCTGCTTGGCATCATGACGTAAGGCGCTAAGGGTGTTCTATGGGCCCAGTACACTCACTGGCCAGCTCGCCATCCAGGACCTATTTACTAGGCAGGTGTCAAGGGAGGCCGCTAAGATGGTAAAGAACGGCCAGGTTCACCCAAGTAATACTATTTCTCTCTGCTACCGCACGGCAAGCGGTACGGAGGCAAAAGTCTATGTCCAAAAGGCTCCCTTAACAGCTTCTACCCCAAGCCCGTAGGCGCTGAACAATTACTCAAATCCACCCGTACTATTTAGGTTGACCCCCCCCCCCCCCCCCCTTTTGTTTTTACACTGCTGTACTCGCGTTTGTTAACTATTCATGTCTCTTTACCCCTACCTAAGTTGCTTTGCAAAAGTATTCATCCCCCTTGGTGTTTTTCCTATTTTGTTGCATACAACTGTAATTAAAAATAGTTTTTATTGGATTTCAATGTAATGGACATACACAAAAGGGTCCAAATTGGTGGAATGAAATGAAAAAAATTCTTGTTTAAAAAAAATGGAAAAAATATGGAAAAGTGGTGCGTGCAAGTTTATTCACCCTTTGCTATGAAGCCCCAAATAAGATCTGGTGCAACCAATTACCTTCAGAAGTCACATAATTAGTTAAATAAAGTCAATCTGTGTGCAATCTTAAGTGTCACATGAATCTGTCACATGATCTCAGTAATATACACCCTGTTCGAAAAGCCCAGAGTTACAACACACTAAGCAAGGGGCACCCAACAGCACCACCTGAAGACAAGGAGCTTCTCCAACAGGGTCAGGGACAAAGCTGTTGGAGAAGTACGATCAGGGTTGGGTTGTAAAAAATATGGACAGGATACTCCAGCGGCGATTGGAGTATCTGTCCACAGGACCATTTTAAGCCGTACACTCCACAGAGCTAGGGATTACTGAAGAGTGGCAGAAAATAGGTCATTGCATTAGAGAAAGAAAGAAGCAAACACATGTGAGTAGTTCGCAATAAAAGAGCAATCTCTCGGAGACAATACCACAAGGACATATGAAGCAGAGTTACTCTTGTCAGAGCTTTGACTCCAATTGAGCTACTTCGGCCATGAAAGGAAACGCTATTCTTGGCGCAAACGCAAACACCTCTCATCACCCCGAAACACCATCCCCACAGTGAAGCATGGTGGGGCAGACACGCTGGGATGTTTCTTGCAGGGAACTGGAAACTGTCAGAATTGAAGAAAGATGGAGGCGCAAAGTAAAGGAAATCTTGAGGAAACCTGTTCACCTTCAGGATTGAGACTGGGAGAGGCTTCACCTTCCACAGGACAATGACCCTAAGCAACACTCGAGTGTTTTAAGGGGAAACATTTTAAAAGTACCATGCAGAGTTTCATTAATTTGCAAAACTAGGGACAGTTGTCGTTGCAAACAAGACACAACTATTTGCAGGAGAAATATGACAAGATAGAAACACATAGAGCCTATCTCTCTGTTCCATTCTTAGCCTGAATTCAGTAATTTGTGTGTACTTAAAAAAAGTTTCCTGGAGTGATAGTAAAAATGACATAAAATGTGCATGAACATTTTTTTAAAAGGCAACTGTTTTTCTTATCACTGCAAATACAAATGATAGATTCGTACAATGCTTTTACTATAGAAGGAAGATCTTTCCACCCCTACTCTTTGTCCACATGGTCTGCAAACCCACAACCTTCTGGCTCGCAGCCCACGTTGACACGTAATGCTTACTGAACAAAGAACTTATTCAAAAACTGCGTATCTAAGGCTCTTGTCTGTCCAAGAAGTGAGGGTAAACAGTAGACATGTTCTCTTCTATCCACTTTGTTTGAATTATTATTTTGGGTTTAGGGGAGGGTCACTTGTTTTTTCTTCAAGCTCTCAGGGAGAGTTTAGGTCAAATATGTTTCGCTGAAGGGAGGGCCATCTTTTTGCATTTCAGGGGTCTGATTTTCTCAATGTGACCCTTGTTATAAATAATGTTCACTCCCTTAAACCAACTCCTTGTATACTGTTCAGCAAGAACTAGAACGGTAGAAAAGYGCAGTCAATACCTGGCTGTCAGGTTGGCTCGTGCCCACAACCACACCCTCACCCCCCACTCCCTATGGGCATAATTGTGCTGCTTCTCCATTTCTGTGCCCATAATTGTGCCCATGAGTCTCTGTGTTGTTCTATTACTGTTACTGAGTCACCCCATTAGTACATGCTCTACCAACAACACTTGGGGCATGTGAGTAAGAGGAAATCAACTGTGAACAACCCAAGGGCGAGACGATGAGGCCTGTTTTTATGTGTTTACCCTAAAAAGGTCAATCGTATTTCTATCTTTCACACTTGTCTGATAATGCATAATCATAAGGTTATTTTTAAAAACATGATGGTTGATGGTTTTGTTATGTATCATTAACAATACTCTATGTCTAACCGCACTGAGTATACCAAACCCCTCCCCCTTTTGCCCTCAGAACAGACTCAATTCGTCGGGGCATGGACTCTACAAGGTGTCGAACGTGTTCCACAGTGATGCTGGCCCATGTTGACTTCAATGCTTCCCACAGTTGTGTCAAGTTGGCTGGATGTCCTTTGGGTAGTGGACCATTCTTGATACACACGGGAAACTGTTGAGCGTGAAAAACCCAGCAGCTTTGCAGTTCTTGACACAAACCGGTGCACCTGGCACCTACTAACATACCCCGTTTAAAGGCACTTAAATTCTTTGTCTTGCCCATTCACCCTCTGAATGGCACATACACAATCTATGTCTCAATTGTCTCAAGGTTTAAAAATCCTTCTTTAACCTGTCTCCTCCCCTTCATCTACACTGATTGAAGTGGATTTAACAAGTGACATCACTAAGGGATCATAGCTTTCACCTGGATTCACCTGGTGCGTCTATGTCATGGAAAGAGCAGGTGTTTTAATGTTTTGTACACTCAGTGTATATTTTAAATGTTTAAGAGCATTTGAGGGCCCATGAGATGTAAGCCCCCCCCACACACACACACACACACACACACACACACACCCCTCAGCCCTGTCTCATATGATGAAGTCATCATTGCTGCTGTCACGCAAGCACATGGTGACTGGAAACCTCCTGGAAGAAGCTACACAAACACATATACACACACTCATGGCGGAGGGCTGATTGATGGGTGGTACGATGGCTCTGTCACCAGGGTGCTGATCGCGCTGTGCCCCCTGCCTGCCCAGAGAGAAAGAGGGAGAGAGCGAGAGATAGAYGTATAGAGGCAAAAGAAAAGGGGGGAAAGGGAGACGGAATACATATTTTTCTGTGATTCTCAGTATTAATCTCTGGTTTTCTCTGTGGTGCTATGCAGAGTTAAACAATTTCATACTGTTCTCCATTCTGTTAGAGAGAGAGGGAGGTCCTAGAAGGGAGTCTGGGGGGATGTACTCCCTCACTCCTCCCCTCCCCTCCTCACCTCCCCCTTCTCCCTTTTCCATTTCCTGTCTTTGTCTGCTCCCTCCTTTCTCATCCACCCTCAAATGACCTCAACCCCCCTTCCCCTAGCCTCCCCCTTCCCTTCCCTCCCCTCCCTCAGTCCTAAACCACACTCTCAATGACCCCTCTCTTCTCTTGCCTCCTAAATCATTACAACTCACTTACACACTCTCCTCTCATATATCAACCCACCAACCTCAAATCACTATTTAGTAGTTTTTTTTTGCAACAACCCTACACACACAAACACACACACACACACACACACCAACACACATGCACAGTCCTCCCCTCTGTATGGTTCTCCACGATCTGTGTTGTAGATAGAAGCGCTAACATTTGGGAGGGGGAAGTCGTTCAGTGGCCTAATGACAACTTTCCACATTGGGACTCTGGAATCAACCCAAAGTCCACAGGTCCCATCCTTTTTTATACTTGCTGGCAGTCGACAATGCAATCCTGACAAATGTTACTTTGCTACCCTAACCCCGTAAAGATGCATTCCCCTATACGGTAAGCCTTACAGGTCCCATACCTAACCAAAGTCCACAGGGCCAAATGTGATGGCTGTCAGAAAGCAGATATTAGTGAAAGAGAGCAAGAACAGACAGATACAGAGACAGGAATGTGTTAATGGCCTATATCTTATTCATGCTTCAGATTTCTAAAGAAAGCCATGAGTATCAAACATAGATCTGTGTGCAGGTGGGCATCCACGTGTCCGTTGACATGATGCATGTAATGTCTTGCGTTCATGCTAAAGCCTAATTTATACCTTATCTTCAAAACAGAAACTATTTTCGCATTAACGAACATACAACCATGAAACTTCAACAAGTATTTTGAATAAGTATTCTTGGTCCTAGAGTCATGAAATGTTCAGAGTACATTGAGGGGAGTTACTGCTAAAATTGGCAAAAATGTTGTTACAAGTTTTTCATAAGACAACGACATTATGCAAGTATGCAACTCAATTAACTATGCAAAATGGCGATCCTGCGTGATTGCATAGAGACTCAAATTGTGGGCTGCACATATTTTTGGTCCTCAAGTACTSTTATGGGAATTTTATGAATAATGACTAAATGATGTATACATTTAACGTAGAATTATAACTAACAGAATTATATCCGGTCTGATGAATCATGTTTGTCCATAAGAAAGAGGGACTGTTGGTAGGCAAGGAACTGTGGCAGACAATTTGTGATCACTGTGAAACTGATAACAGGGATGGAAGTCTCCCCACCCAGGGAGGGGAGAGACCTTGGGCTTGTAGTAGATTGTATAACAGGTGGCGGACAATGTATGAGGAGAAGACTTGTGAACTATGTTGCCATTGTATCTGAGAGGAGGAGGAACGTTTATGACGAAATGTGAGGTATATAGACCAATGTACAGGAAATGATAGGCAGAACGTTCCCGTAAATAAACATTTGACTATTGTAGACTGGGCCTCTGTCTGTTTTTATTTCTATCAGTATCCTACAAATCCTGATATAGCAGACTGAGTAATTTAATTTAATTGGTTAAAGAACATGAGAACTTAATTCTCCTAACAAGTACGCAGAACAGCCATTGTAAGTAACTAATTGTGTACTTGCACTGTTTACTTACAGTACATAAGGTATATATTAAGCTTAAGTCTGAAAAGAGCATGGATGTGTTTTTTTCAGGGGATTTGGGGGGGGAAATTATGGGTTCTGAAATGTGTGTTGCGAGGGTTGATGGGTAATGTAGTGTTGTGGGTGTGTTGCAGGGTGATCTATCTACAGGTCAGTATGAATGAAGGACTCTCCTACATCACCAGTTCTGTTCACATCACCACCATCGAATGTGTGAGTACAACGATGTTCAACCACATCAACAAAGGCTCCAAAAATGACAGAATAATAATAATTGTCTGGAACTTCCTGTGTGGGAGCACCCCATGCTTTCAATATACTTTGTATCCCWTATTTACTCAAGTGTTCCCTTTATTTTGGCAGTTACCTGTAGAATGAACGGAGAGGTATCGCTCGAGTCGCAACAAAGTGAAATATAACGTTGCGAATGACACAGTTTCACGTGTACAACATTTAAAGACCTGCATCACTATAATAAGAGCTTTTCCAGATCTAAAGGGATGTATTTGAGTGTTTTCGTGGCCTTTGTTCATGTGTTTTACGGGCTCCCATACTACACAACAAGGATGAAGAAGTGATTTGCTGTTTGGGGTTTCTCAAAAACATGTGAAATCACAAAAAAGGTGACTGGACCCTTCTATAACACACCATTTACATCAAAAATMTAYATTTTGTTGTAAAAAAAGAAAACTTCTTTGGGGTGGCAGGTAGCCTAGTGGTTAGAGCGTTGGGCCAGTAACCAAAAGGTTACAAGATCGAATCCCCAAGGTGAGAATCTGTCGTTCTGCCCCTGAACAAGGCAGTTAACCCAGTGTTCCTAGGCTGTCATTGTAAATAAGAATTTGTTCTTAACTGACTTGCCTAGTTAAATAAATAAAAAATAAGCGCTAAGAAACATTTTGAAAAACAACATTCAGCAACACATATCCTGAAGCAATTCAAAATAATGTTCTTTGGTATAATTTTGCCCTTTTTGTATTTCTGTACTTCCTATAGTTTCCTCCTCTTTTTTCCCTCCGCCTATTCTCCGCTGTCTCCTCTGCTCTCTCTGTCATCAGAGGAGGCTGTGAGTATGTTCTCTCTTTCATCTGTTGATCTGTCTGTAGTCACGCCAGAACTGTACCTTCATCCAGTAAATAGCCCCCCCTTCAATCTTCACTCATCTCAGTCTAACTCCAAACAAGATGCCATATCGGTTTGCAATTACACCTTTGCTCTGTCTCTCTGTGTAGTTTGATGGGACCATCCTGRTGATCTCACTGCTCGTTCTGACACTTTTGTTGGGCCTGCTGTTCATGTGGTGGTTCTGGCCCCTCTGCTGCACCTTGGTAAGACGAGCTCTTGTGTCTTCATTCAGTAGATTCCGGGGTATTACTATGGGATTTGTAGTTATTTGGAGAGTATGGAGAGGGAGGACGTTTTGTTGTGTTTAATGTATCTTCTTCCTGATGTACTTGTTCAATGTGAATGGTTCTCTCTCCAGGTCATCAAAGAGCCCCCACCACCTCCTCCCCCAGAGCCAGTAAGTCACCCACATAGATATTCTAAAATTCCGTTTTCCCGATGTTGCTAGGATGCAAATGTCCATTCTAGTGTTATATTTAATTGTGTGGTCACCCAAGGAACCCCCTCTACATGTCTGACTGGTTACACAGCATACACCTCCACCTCCCATACTCATATTTATACAAATAAAACCTTTCGTTTTTAAACCTCATCTTCTAACGAACTCTTCCCATGTCAGGAGTCTGATGATGAAGATGGTATGCCCAAAATGCGATGGCCCACAGTGGACGCATCCTACTACGGAGGGAGAGGGGTGGGGGGCATCAAACGCATGGAGGTACACCTTCGAGCGCACACGCACGCGCACACTCACACACACACACAACACAACACACCACACACACACACACACACACACACACACACACACAACACCACACACAAATTATAGGCAGTGCCGACCTGTGCGGAAATGGATATCAGATAATATAGAACTGTCTGAAAGGAATTCCTGTCTTTGTGTCGTGTGTGTGTGTGTGTGTGTGTGTGGTGTTGTGTGTGTGTGTTTGTGTGTGTGTGTGTGTGTGTGTGTGTGTGTGTGTGTGGTGTGTGTGTGTGTGTGTGTGTGTGTGTGTAGGTGCGGTGGGGGGATAAAGGCTCTAACAGAAGGAAGGGGCTAAGCTAGACAAGCCTAAGAATGCAGTGGTGAAGATGCCTGAACAGGAGTATGAAGCGTACCAACCCAAACCACGCACACCCAAGCCCTGGAAACCTCCTCAGGACAGGAGGTGGTACACACCTATACAGGTAACACACAAACATAGAACATTGCTAGCTCATTAGCGTTTCAAAACACAATACCCCATAATGACAAAGCGAAAACTTTTTMGGYGAATGTTTTGCAAATCTATTACAAATAWWATACAGAAATACCTTATTTACATAAGTATTCAGACCCTTTGATATGAGAGTCGAAATTGAGCTCAGGTGCATCCTGTGTCCCTTCATCAGTGGTTGAATACTTATTGACAAAGTACGTTTCTGAAAATTTCGGGAAAAACAAATGTCATCATTATACAAAGACACTTTATTTATCCCTTAAAACAAGTGTAATGTAACTAAATGTAATCAACAATGTAATCTACGTAATCCCCAAAAGTAATTATTTATCATGAGAGAGCCATAAACAATAACTAGAAATGCTGCATACTCCAAGAAAGGTTCAAATCTAACCTGTCTGGTTAAAATAGTTATACATTGTTGAGGTGTAGTCACTTTTGAGGACACAATCTCAAGTATACAGTACAAATATGATCAAAAATATGAAAATATGAAATATTTTATGATGTATTTCCTATTCAATTAAACTGTATGAATGAGGCTTAAAATGCTTAGACTTATATGCTTTCTAAATATGGTGTACGGTGTTTCCTCCGACACATTGGTGTGGCTGGCTTCCAGGTTAAGTGAGCAGCGTGTCAAGAAGCAGAGCGGCTTGGTGGGGTCGTGTGTCGGAGGACGCACGGCTCTCGACCTTGTTTCCTCCGACACATTGGTGCAGCTGGCTTCTGGGTTAAGTGAGCAGTGTGTCAAGAAGCAGAGCGGCTTGGTGGGGTCGTGTTTTCGGAGGACGCACGGTTCTCGAACTTTGCCTCTCCCGAGTCCATACAGGAGTTGCAGCGATGGGACAAGACTGTAACTACCAATTGGATACCATGAAATTGGGGATAAAAAGGGGTAAAAAAAAAACACGTTGCATGTTTAGTGAATATTTTCTAATGGTCTCTCTTGATCAAAACGTCTGCCCCCATCGCTGTGAACGTCTCACAGAGCTCTACCTTTGCTTCCTGGACATGTTAGGAACTCYCCTTTCATCTCATATTAAACAGAAAGTTTTTTGTTGTTTAAAATCTATCATTTATTTTAGATGAATGGCTATAAATCGATCTCTGAATGTGCTACCATGACAAAACCACTCCCTCCTGCTGTGCTATAATGTCAGGATTGCAGGCATGTGCTTTGTCAGTGGTTGTGATACAGTATATGGTTCAGACAGGAGTTGATGGGCAGTCGAAAGAGTGAATGAAATGGTAGGAGAGACATCCCAGCTGCAAGTGGTTTCAGATTTCACATCCTACATCACAAAGGCTCAGAAAATATACTACTGTGTCCGGGGGAAACAGGGCTATCGCTTAATGCAAGCTATTTGGTACCAGAACCACGCACGTCCCCTAAACAGGGGACTTTACCTCTAAGAGGTTTTAAYTCTTTATGCAACTTGAATTCTCATGTGAAGGGTTAGACATGCTACACAGCAGCCGGCTTTCTTCAGCTTCAGATCTGAACATCAAACAGAAGTCGTCATACCTACTGGAAAAGTCATATGCTTTACCTTCTTCATATACAGTACCTTATGTCATATGGTATCTTGGTCTGCATGGTTGGCGCTGGTTAGAATAGCCAGTAGAATGTTCCGTATTGAACATTTTGTTAGAGGGTATCTGTCTGCTGGTTCCACACACTCTGTTTCTGCTTCTGACCTTATGACACTTTCAAGCCACTGGCATCATATCTTATCCCCCTCACTTATCTTACTCCTTTATGTTGCAATGCTGGTGGCCTCTTGATCCATATCTACTCATCTCTTTTTCTCCGGGCTTTTTATCAAGCCTGACATACTTATCCATTCATCTTTCCTTCCTACTACAGCTTCCTTTCTGTTGCAAATCTAGCCTCTGACAATTTAAACTAGCATAAAAAATAAAAAAAACTTTTAGATAGCTGCATGAGTCAAACACACAAGGAACTTTATACATTTTTTTAGTTAGGGGTTCAAGCATTAAAGTTGCAAGAAACTATGGCTTTTTCATTTTGTGACAAAACTTAATTATATTACCTCAACATCAAATTTGGTGTTGATCGGTCAAGCTGTTCCGGAGAAAAATAAGTTTAAAGACCTGTGTTGATTYACAGTTTGCTGGTYCAATCAGAGGGCCGAGTYTTCGTTTCACTAGTCGATGTTGCACGTTTTTTGCGAGYGCGATACTGCAGCTACTCTCTTTGGCTGTGTGGAGAGTTTAGTTTAGAAGGATCCCCATTAGCTACTGCACATGCAGCAGCTACTCTTCCTGGGGTCCACATAAAACGTACAAATGCATGACAAAGTACAGAACAGTTATATACAAGGACATTAAATTCCCCCAAATAAAAAATATATGTACTGTATGTATATTGGATAGACACCAAGACACAACAAAAATACTATTTACACATTATTCATACATACATATTCAAATTGTTATATACAGTTAAATTTGATKTTTCAAAAGAAGAGATGCGCTGTGATATAATATGTTATTTTATCTGTTTTCTAAAGCTAAACTTGCTTTTTGCATGATTAACCTCATGGGGCGAAGCATTAAACAATGACATTGTTCTATAKATAACTGAGCGATGCATTAAATCCCAGCTTTGATGCACCTGTACTGACCTCGCCTTCTGGATGGTAGCGGGGTGAACAGGCAGTGGCTCGGGTGGTTATTGTCCTTAACAATCTTTTTGGCCTTCCTGTGACATAGGGTGCTGTAGGTGTCCTGGAGGGCAGGTACTTTGCCCCCGGTGATGCATTGTGCAGACCACACCACCGTCTGGAGAGCCCTGCGGTTGTGGGCGGTGCAGTTGCCGTACCAGGCGCTGATACAGCCCGACAGGATGCTCTCAATTGTGCATCTGTAAAAGTTTGTGAGGGTTTTAGGTGACAAGCCAAATTTCTTCAGCCTCCTGAGGTTGAAGAGGGGCTGTTGCGCCTTCTTCGCCACACTGTCCATTCACACTGGACCATTTCAGTTTGTCCATGATGTGTATGCCAAGGAACTTAAAACCTTCCACCTTCTCCTCTGCGGTCCCGTCGATGTGGATATGTGCGTGCCCCCTCTGCTGTCCACGATCAACTCCTTTGTTTTGTCGACATTGAGTAAGAGCTTATTTTCCTGGCACCACACTCCCAGGGCCCTCACCTCCTCTCTGTAGGCTGTCTCGTCATTGTTGGTGATCAAGCCTACTACTGTTGTGTCATCTGCCAAATTGATGATCAAGTTGGAAGCGTGCATGGCCACGCAGTCATTGGTGAACAGGGAGTACAGGAGGGGGCTGAGCACGCACCCTTGTGGGGCCCCACTGTTGAGGATCTACCTTCACCACCTGGGGCGGCCCGTCAGGAAGTCCAGAACCCAAATGCACAGCGCGTGGTTGAGACCCATGGCCTCAGGCTTAATGATGAGCTGGATGGTACTATGGTGTTGAATGTTGAGCTGTAGTCAATGAACAGCATTCTTACATAGGTATTCCTCTTGTCCAGATGGGATAGGGCAGTGTGCAGTGTGATGGCGATTGCATTGTCTGTGGACCTATTGGGACGGTAGGTCTCTCAAAGCACTTCATGATGACAGAAATGAGTACTATGTGGCGATAGTCATTGAGTTCAGTTACTGCCTTCTTGGGTACAGGAACAATAGTTGCCATCTTGAAGCATGTGGGGACAGCAGACTGGGATAGGGAGAGATTGAATATGTCCGTAAACACACCAGCCAGCTGGTCTGCGCATGCTCTGAGGATGCGGCTAGGGATGCCATCTGGCCCGGCAACCTTGCGGGGGTTAACACGTTTAAATGTCTTATTATATTATCCTCAAAGCGGGCAAAGAAGGTGTTATGTTTGTCTGGAAGCAAGACGTCGGTGTCCGTGGCTGGTTTTCTTTTTGTAGTCTGGGATTGTCTGTAGACCCTGCCACATACGTCTCGTGTCTGAGCTGTTGAATTGCGACTCCACMTTGTACCTATACTGACATTTCGCTTGTTTGCTTGCCTTGCGGAGGGAATAACTACACTGTTTGTATTCGGCCATATTCCCGGTCTCCTTTGCATGGTTAAATGCAGTGGTTCGCGCTTTCAGTTTTGCGTGAAATCTGCCATCTATCCACAGTTTCTGGTTAGGGTAGATTTTAATAGTCACAGTGGGTACAACATCTCCTATACACTTCTTAATAAACTCAGTCACCGTATCAGTGTTTTCGTCTATGTTATTCTCAGATGCTACCCGGGAAACATATCCCAGTCCGCGTGATCAAAACAATCTTGAAGCGTGGATTCCGATTGGTCAGACTAGCGTTGAATAGTCCTTGGTCTTGTATGTATCACAGAAGTTAGAGTAGCAGGGATCTAGAGTTTTGCCAGCCCGGGTACTACAATCAATATGCTGATAGAATTTAGCACAAAGAATCCCGGAAGCGGTAACGACTCCGACAGCATATCCCCAGAGAGCCATGTTTCCGTGAAACAGAGTATGTTACAATCCCTGATGTCTCTTTGGAAAGCAACCCTTGCCCWAATTTTGTCTAAATTGTTATCTAGAGACTGGACATTAGCGAGTAATATACTCGGAAGCGGTGGGTGGTGTGCACGCCTCCGAAGTCTGACCAGAATGCCGCTCAGTCTATCTATTCTGCGGCAACGTTGTTTTGGGTCAGCGTCTGGAATCAGTTCGAATGCCTTGGGTGGTTCGAACAAAGGATCTYCTTCGGGAAAATTGTATTCCTGGTCGTAGTGCTGGTTGTGCTGGTAAGTTGACGTCGCTCTGATATCCAATAGTTCTTCCCGGCTGTATGTAATAACACTTAAGATTTTCTGGGCTAACAATGTACGAAATAATACATAATAAAACAAAACACTGCAGTTTCCTAAGGCCTAGAAGCGAGGCGACCCTCTCTACCTCTACCCATCTTCACAACAACTTTGTCAATATGAGTTGACCATGATAACTGACTATCCAATTTTACRCCTAGGAGTTCAACTTCTTCAACTTGTTCAATGGTCACACCCTTTATGCACAACTGCAGTTGAGGTGTAGGTCTAAGAGAATGCGTTGAAGCAAACACAATGCTTAAGGTTTTAGATGCATTTAAGACCAGTTTATTGTTAATTACCCATTCTGACACTGACTGTAACTCCTTGCTAAGAGTCTCAGTGAGCTGACTGTCTCTGCACATCAGCACCTACAATCATCAGCATACATAGTCATTTTAGCTTCTTGTAATACAATTGTCAAACCATTTGTAAAAATACAGAAGAGTAACAACCCAAGGCAACTGCCCCGAGGGACATTGCACTGTACATATCTGATGTTAGAGAAGCTTCCATTGAAGAATACTCTCTGAGTTCTATTGGATAAGTAACTCCAACCATGTAAAGCCATAACGAGTTTTGTAAATAACAAATGATGATCAATAACATCAAAGGCTGCACTGAAATATAACAATACAGCTCCAACTATCATCTTATTATCAATGTATTTTGCCAATCGTCAGTCAACTGAGTCAGCGCAGAACAAGTTGAGGTCTCTTCCCTGTATGCATGCTGAAATTCAGTAGTCAGCTTGTTCTTTGAAAAAGATCATTGTATTTGTTCAAAAACCATTTTTTCCATCAGTTTACTGAGAACAGACAGCAAAGTGATTGGTCGGCTGTTACAGACAGCAAATGGTGCTTTTACTATTTTTAGGATAGTGGAATTGCTTTAGTTTCCTTCGACTCCTGTGGACACATACACTCCTTTAGGCTTCGATTAAAGACATGGCAAATAGGGGTGGCAATACAGTCTGCTACCATACTCAAACGTTTCCCATCTAGGTTGTCTATATTTGGTGGCTTATCATTATTGATGGATAACAATAGTTTTTCCACCTCTTCAGCACAAACTTGACCAACTTCAAAACAGCAATCCTTCTCTTTCATTATTAGATCMACKATWCACAAATATGATGGTTCACTGTTCAATGTTTTCATTTCACATCTCAGTTTGTCCACTTTACAAGGAAAGTAGTCGTTGAAATGATTGGCTATATCAATCATATCAACTTCAATGAACGATGGAGATTAAATAGGATTTTCTGCCCATAATATCATTTAAGGTGCTCCAAAGTTTTCTTCCGTGGTAATATGTAATTCTCTTGTTTTGGCAATATAATTTCTTAAGCCACCAAGTTTCAGAATGTACAGTATGTCAACCAGTCAGCTGAGCAGCCTGACTTGTTTGACACCTTTCTTACATAATTCCTTTGAACCATACCATTTTTCAATTCCTCATCAATCCAGGGGGCTCTAACAGTTCTCACAGTGAGTTTCTTAGCAAGTGCATGCTTGTCAACAATTGGCAAGAATRATTTTACAAATAGTCCAAGTGCTGGATCTGAATTCTCCTCCTTAAACACATCAGACCAACATACATGTTTTACGTCTTCAACAAAAGAGTCCTGAGAAAACATTTTGTAGGATCTCTGATAAATAATTGTAGGCCCTGCCTTTGCTACTTTGGCTTTCATTGTTATTGCCACAATGTTACGGTCAATACAGCCAATGGGAACTGATATTGCTTTGTGGCAAAGTTCTGCAGCATTAGTGAACATATGATCAATACAAGTGGATGTCACAGATCCAACACTATTGGTATACATTCTAGTTCGGGGGTAGGCAACCTTGTTCCTGGAGTGTCGCAGCCACTTCCTGTTTTTGATTTAACTGACCTGGAAGACCAGGTGTGTTGAATTTAGGCAATCACTGAACTGATCAATTAGCTCAATTGGTCGGGTGTGGCGCCAAGTGTGAACAGAATTCTGCAGGACCTGRGGCACTCCAGGAACAGTGGTTCCTACCTCTGCTCTAGTTGGTTGGTACATCATTAGTAACAGTAAGAAGCTTCCTCTTGAGAGGACAACTAGATGATAATAATCCAATGTTCAGGTCACCAAGAAAATACATTTCTTTGTTAGCATCGGAGACCTTATCTAACATRACACACATTCTCCAGATACAGACAGTTTGCACTTGGTGACCTATAGCAGCGCCCTAAAAGGCTGTTGATGAGGCAGGTGAAGCTGCAACCACAGAACTTCAATTTTCATTTGTCATGAGATTCTCTTTGAGCTTTACAAGAATATAATCCACAGAGACTCTGTGCCACAAAATGAGTGAAAAAAAAACGGTACAAATCCTGGCCAGATCATTTCAAGTCGAGTCCTGAGTCAAGGCTCCAAGTCAAGTCTCAAGTTATTTTATTTGATATCAAATTGGTGACTCGAGTCCATAACTCTGGCTTGAACCCCCGGCATGGCTGCTTGAAACTATATTTTGTCATTATCAGTCCTGACATTAAAAAACAACAGTTTATTAGCTCGATGCWATAGCCTTCTATGGTAGAATGTTCCACTGTGAATAAGGACTACGGTACTCACCAAGATCAATAAAGAATGAATAAATAGAGCACGATAGAAAAGCAATTTATTTTACCCCCAGCTTTTAATATGATCCCCTGATGGAACCTTTTTCTTCCACTCCCCTTTCTCTATCCGCAGGGGAAGTTGGATGCTCTSCGGGCTCTGTGTCGTCGAGGATATGATCAGGTGTCCCTGATGAGACCTCAGCCTGGAGACAAGGTGAGACTGTTACTATTCACACACAGGCACACACACACACACACAGGAATCCCCCTATAGAGTCTGGTTCCTCTATAGCACTCTTCTGGGTTGTTTGTGTGTGTTCCAGTGATCCTTTTCAATGAAGCATCTGCACTCTCTGTACCATAGAAATGGCAGGTGCTAATGAAACAATCACAGTACTATACTTTTAGTCACTGGTAGCTCCCATAGTACAGCTATCGGCGTCTCACACACACACACACACACACAGATGGATGTTTCTATATAAACTCTGTGAATAAGCTGCTGAAATCTGTCTCTTTCTGACACACACATGCGCACACATACTTTCTGAATGAACCGCTAATAACACTCTTTCTGTCCTACACACACAAAGCTACTATTGTTCAAACACAGGGAGAGTTATGTA
The DNA here is from genome assembly GCF_002910315.2 of Salvelinus sp. IW2-2015. Taxonomy (NCBI): domain Eukaryota; kingdom Metazoa; phylum Chordata; class Actinopteri; order Salmoniformes; family Salmonidae; genus Salvelinus; species Salvelinus sp. IW2-2015. The sequence goes on along the minus strand of NC_036865.1, from coordinate 3,269,291 downwards.
CTGATACTGACTGTGAGTTGATGGAGTTTCCAGCTTTGCGTAGGAGTCCTCTGCTACTCTCCTGAGAGAAACGGCGAGCTCAGATACAGTAGTCTGCCTAAAAAGAGATAAAGAAGGATCAGGCAGAGATGGTGTCATTTAACACAACAGTGAGTACGGATAGGAGCCACCTTTCGAGTTGTCTCAGTTTCATTCACTGGGAAGAAAATATGTTTCGGGATGTGACAGGGGCAGGTTTACTTTATGACTGCTATTGTTTGTCTTATGTTAGTGTTATTGTTGTGCAAAGAAGGGGAGGCGAGGGGAGAGACAGAGAGAGACCACCCGTCCTCTCTATCTCTCTCCCTTTCTCTCCCTTTTACTCCTCTCTTTCATCCTCTTTCTCTTCTTCTCCCTCTGTCTCTTTGTCTCTCTCCTTCTCTCTCACTATCCCTATTTCCATCTTTCTCTCAATCTCCCTCTCAGTGCTCTTTCTTTTGATCTCTCTGTACCCCTATCCCTGTCTTTCACACCTTCTTGACTGGGTGAATGGGTTAGGGTTAGAGGGGAGAGAGGGTAGAGGTGCCTTTAACGGACCCTTGGTGGTCTGATTTAACACCGTATTAAACAGCGAGGCCCTAAATTCGCACACTCACACATGCATACATGTGCACACATGCACAAACGCACATCGATAGGTCCTAAAGTCACACACACACAAAAACACAGAGCGAGAGGCCCTAAAGTCACACAGGGGACATTACACAGCCCATTGAGAAGGAGTGCCATTGTTCGAGTTGAGAGGGGAAAAGAGGGGTGTAGCGACAGTAGAGGGATTGATGTGGGCAGCCTGGTTGGTTCTGACTGCGGTGGTCTGGTGGTGAAAAGGGACGCAGCAGAGCAGCAGACCTACACCAGAAACAGCATATGGACACAATGAGAACACAAGCTCATGAATATCAGAGAGAGAAGGAGGAGGGAATCCCCTCCATATGCTGCTGTAAACCAGCGTGGCGAGCCGGGTGTATTGTAACCAATGTGGTTTGGGGTAGGGGAGAGTTGTGTCTCAGGTGCTTATTGCCAATAAGCTCTCAGTGTAGAATTATAGGTTTTTGCACTTTTCTCCAAACATCAAATTTCAAAGTGTTTTTGACATCCTGGGTTGACTCCCGCTCAGCATTGTTCCGTTTCTCCAAACTTCAAATTTCGAAGTTGCTCAAAACGTCAAATGTCTAAGTTAAAGGGGAAGTTCACCCAAAAACACTTCTGGCCACTTTATAACATTTGCCTGGCAGTATCCCAGACAGTTTTTAGGTCCATTGTTTAATATAAAAATGCTGAATTTCCAAAAGTACTTTAAATGCATTCAAAACTATGTGTATTTATTGTTACATGAACAGCGATTGATGTCTCGGCACTGAATTGCCAAATAAATGTTGTTGTTTTTATGTAAAAAGTGTAAAAAACATAGTGCTACTTCATGCTAGCGCAAAGGCCTTCCATTTCATCTGTAATCTGGTAGATACTCTTCTTCGTGGTTCCTAGATTGATAATTACAGGAAGCAGGACGAAGGTGGGACAAAGGAGCGTCTTACTATTGGTCTTCAAGAAAGGAAGTCAGAACGAAAGTTAAAGTAACCAATCAGATGGCAACGTGTCAAAAGTATATTTGCCGTTGCCAATGTTAGACTCCACTCTGTGGTCTTGGAGTTACGGTCTAGCGGGAAGATGACAGAAGTGGATGCTGAGTTCGAATGAAGCAGCGCGTCAAGTCAATTTGGTGAAGACGAATGTTCTGACTGGACAACGCTAGCATTGAAAACGGGAACAAAAAGGAGATTGTCTAAAATTGGAGTGGAGGATACGCGTGTAAATGATAATGAATCGCTTCTTATTGGGATGTGTTTGTTGAATAATGATGCATATGTTGGAAACCCGTTTGAGTTGTCGAAAATTGGGATGTATGCGCTTGGAAAAGTCTGTCAGCGTGACCAGGATTGGTTTTATTTTGATCAATTGTATTTCTGAAGAGCAGAGGAAGATTGCAGCGGGCCTCAAAAGAATCCAGACAACAGAAGTTTTGTGTTTTGAAATTCGGAGTAGAGCACCCGTCAAAGGAGTCATCTCAGGGGTGATGACAGATGTTCAAGTTGAATACCTGAAGAGAATTCCTGGTGTGGTTGGTGCCCGGGGTCTGACCCGCAGGCTGAATGGAGAAAAAGAAGAAAGTCTGTCGGTCCTGTTGTTTTTTGATAAAGAGCAAATACCTACGCATGTGAAGCTTGGTTATGTAAGAAAGCACTTGCATCAAGAAATGGTCACGTGCCAAAAAAGCGTCCTGATTTTAGGGTGTTCCTCTTAGCACCAGAGGGCTTTTTAATCATCTGTAAATGTAGTCTATCCATGCTACCGATTTTAACGCCAAATACGTGTTTTTATCATTTTGTCCCAAAACCACTGCAGTATAAGAATTGTAAGTGATTTGGCCATGTTTCAAGTGTGTGCAGATGGACAGAGTATACTGAAGAACGATGTGTAGAAAGACGACGGTGTTGCAATTGTGGTGGGGCTCATGATCCTGAGTTCCTGGAATGCCCTGTAAGGAGATTGAGGTGGCAAAAGTTAGAGCGGTCAATCGAATTTCCTATGCGGAGGTGATTAAAAGAATTGAGAAAACAAGTGATGCTAGTGAAGATATGGTTGTGGATACACCATAGCCTGTAGTAAATGTTTGCTGCTAGACAAAAGATACCCTTTGTGTTAAAAAGGTGGATTTTGTTGCGTTTCTTTGCCACCGTTATAAACTGTACAGCGCAAGTCTCAAAGAAGTCGAAGAAACTGGACATTATTGTGGCTGCGGCAGAATTTTTTTTGAGACTCAAGGATTTTACATCTGAAGACTTGCAAAGGGGTACTGGTGACGGAAGACCACCCCTCCCAGGTTCCCCTTGAGCCTGTGTAGGGATCAGATCTGTTTTATTTTTTTTACAGAAAAGTTGTTTGATTTAGTTTATTATATATTTTTGGGTAGTTTTTTGGTAGTTCAGTTTTTGGGGGAATCCTGTTTCCATAGAAGAAGAAGAAGAAGAAGAAGAAGAAGTGATGGTAACGTTAGCTAGTAGCTAGGCTAGCGGTTAGTCATCTCTGAAGTAAAGTAAGGTGAACAATGTTAGTAGTTGAGTAGCTAAGTCAAGTTGGCCAAAATTAAGTGCATTGTACCCGGGTGCAATAATGCTCCGGTCAGATACAAATGCAGTCGTGGCCAAAAGTTTTGAGAATGACACAAATATTATTTTCCACAAAGTTTGCTGCTTCAATGTTTTTAGATATTTTTGTCAGATGTTACTATGGAATACTGAAGTATAATTACAATAATTGTATAAGTGTCAAAGGCTTTTATTGACAATTACATGAAGTTGATGCAAAGAGTCAATATTTGCAGTGTTGACCCTTCTTTTTCAAGACCTCTGCAATCCGCCCTGGCATGCTGTCAATTAACTTCTGGGCCACATCCTGACTGATGGCAGACCATTCTTGCATAATCAATGCTTGGAGTTTGTCAGAATTTGTGGGTTTTGTTTGTCCACCCGCCTCTTGAGGATTGACCACAAGTTCTCAATGGGATTAAGGTCTGGGGAGTTTCCTGGCCATGGACACAAAATATCGATGTTTTGTTCCCCGAGCCACTTAGTTATCATTTTTGCCTTATGGCAAGGTGCTCCATCATGCTGGAAAAGGCATTGTTCATCACCAAACTGTTCTTGGATGGTTGGGAGAAGTTGCTCTCAGAGGGTGTGTTGGTACCATTCTTTATTCATGGCTGTGTTCTTAGGCAAAATTGTGAGTGAGCCCACTCCCTTGGCCTAGAAGCAACCCACACATGAATGGTCTCAAGATGCTTTACTGTTGGCATGACACAGGACTGATGGTAGCGCTCACCTTTTCTTCGGACAAGCTTTTTTCCAGATGCCCCAAATAATCGGAAAGGGGATTCATCAGAGAAAATGACTTTACCCCAGTTCTCAGCAGTCCAATCCCTGTACCTTTTGCAGAATATCAGTCTGTCCTTGATGTTTTTCCTGGAGGGAAGTGGCTTCTTTGCTGCCCTTCTTGACACCAGGCCATCCTCCAAAAGTCTTCACCTCACTGTGTGTGCAGATGCACTCACACCTGCCTGCTGACATTTCTGAGCAAACTCTGTATTGGTGGTGCCCCGATCCCGCAGCTGAATCAACTTTAGGAGACGGTCCTGGTCGCTTACTGGACTTTCTTGGGCACCCTGAAGCCTTCTTTACGACAATTGAACCGCTCTCCTTGAAGTTCTTGGTGATCTGATAAATGGTTGATTTAGGTGCAATCTTACTGGCAGCAATATCCTTGCCTGTGAAGCCCTTTTTGTGCAAAGCAATGATGACGGGACGTGTTTCCTTGCAGGTAACCATGGTTAACAGAGGAAGAACAATGATCCCAAGCACCACCCTCATTTTGAAGCTTCCAGTCTGTTATTCGAACTCAATCAGCATGACAGAGTGATCTCCAGCCTTGTCTTCGTCAACACTCACACCTGTGTTAACGAGAGAATCACTGACATGATGTCAGCTGGTCCTTTTGTGGCAGGGCTGAAATGCAGTGGAAATGTTTTTGGGGGACTCAGTTCATTTGCATGGCAAAGAGGGACTTTGCAGTAAATTGCAATTCATCTGATCACTCTTCATAACATTCTGGAGTATATGCAAATTGCCATCATACAAACTGAGGCAGCAGACTTTGTGAAAATTTATATTTGTGTCATTCTCAAATCTTTTGGCCACGACTGTACATTTCCACTCCTTTCCTGTCCGCGATGAAGCTGTTTGTCAGGCATGGCTGCAGGCCATCTGACATGAAATTGTATTTGTCACATGCACCGAATACAACAGTGAAACAGTGAAATGCTTACAACGGTGTGTTGTAAGAATTTCCTGCTTATGGTGTCGATATGACACCTGAAGTCATTCACCAGCTGCAGTTGATCATGTGTAGTGATCACTTTGTGGCCACTGACTACAATGGTGACCTGTTGAAACCGGGTTCTGTTTCCACCGTCTTTCCACCATGGACAGGAAAGATCCAACCATTCAAGGTATGTTGCTATCTAGCTAAGTTGCTAACACCTGTAGCTAGTCACCATAAAGTAATTTATGACGTTATTTGTTTGCCATTCGCTGAACTAGTTTGTGATATTTTTAGCTTAGCTACTAACTTACTGTCCTACGGACTGTTMTTTATTTTTTTTATTTAAACTTTTGGACAAAATTCCCTTTTCCATTACACTGATAAGAAATGCAATATTCTTTGCTACTAGGCTTCACAGTTTCCTGTAGTGCTATTGATTGCATAAAATGACTTGCCCTAGCTAAGGTCCATGAGTAGGACACTTAGCCCTAGCCAGAGCCATATAGATAAATGTATGGCTCTGGCTCTAGCTAAGGTCCATGAGTTGTAATGACAGCAAACTAACCCAACCTTTACATTATTTCAATTAAAACATTCACAATATCAGCTCATGCCATGAACTGACATGTAACGACTGCCTCTCTGTTACACCAGCCAACATCCCCATTGAAACCAAGCCAGATGCCACTTGTCCTGTGCTTGCAATTGAGAAGCCGTGTACAGCCTCACCCCTTTATTCTGCCGAGGAGGTCCCTCAACATCAGGGAGTTACTATGAACCCAGCTACGGAGCAAACAACACATAGTACGAAGGTAGACTATACTCCACACACCTGATAGACTGTACTTACCATTTCATTTTATTCTGACTTCTGACGTCCATTTTTTCTCTGTGAGTAGGAGGTTGAATCAATGACCCTTGCGACAGAGAGACGGCCCATGTCTTCCTCACTTTAAGTATCCATTTATTGAGGCAAGGGCCTCGCTTGTCATCCTGGATCACAACGAAAACAAGCCACTACAGCTTCAGGTATAGGACACATCACATTTCACCACATATTGTCTGGTTTAATGCCTCTTATGAACAGATTGATTCCTCTCCCTTTCTCACCTCTCCTCCCATCCTCAGTGCCTTGCAAAAGTATTCATCCCCCTTGGCGTTTTTCCTATTTTGTTGCATTACAACCGGTAATTTAAATAGATTTTTATTTGGATTTCATGTCATGAACATACACAAAATAGTCCAAATTGGTGAAGTGAAAAAAAATACTTTAAAATTCCAAAAAATAAACAACGGAAAAGTGGTGCATATGTATTCACCCCCTTTGCTATGAAGCCCCTAAATAAGATCTGGTGCAACCAATTACCTTCAGAAGTCACATAATTAGCTAAATAAAGTCCACCTGTGTGCAATCTAAGTGTCACATGATCTCAGTATATATATATATACACCTGTTCCGAAACGCCCCCGAGTCTGCAACAACACTAAGCAAGGGGCACCACCAAGCAAGTGGCACCATGAAGACCAAGGAGCTCTCCAAACAGGTCAGGGACAACGTTGTGGAGAAGTACAGATCAGGGTTGTTTTTTTTTTTTAAATATCCAAAACTTTGAACATACCACGGAGCACCAATAAATCCATTATAAAAAAATGGAAAGAATATGGCACCACAACAAACCTGACAAGAGAGTGCCGCCCACCAAAACTCATGGACCAGGCAAGGAGGGCATTAATCAGAGAGGCAACAAAGAGACCAAAGATAACCCTGAAGGAGCTGCAAAGGTCCACAGCGGAGATTGGAGTATCTGTCCATAGGACCACTTTAAGCCGTACKCTCCACAGAGCTGGGCTTTACGGGAGAGTGGCCAGACAAAAGCCAATGCTTAAAGAAAAAAATAAGCAAACACGTTTGGTGTTGCTAATAGGCATGTGGGAGACTCCCCAAACAGATGGAAGAAGGTACTCTGGTCAGATGAGACTAAAATTTAGCTTTTTGGTCCTCAAGGAAAATGCTATGTCTGGGGCACAAACCCAACATCTCTCATCACCCCGAGAACACCATCTCCACAGGGAAGCATGGTGGTGGCAGCATCATATTGTGGGGATGTTTTTCATTGGCAGGGACTGGGAAACTGGTCAGAATTGAAAGAATGATGGATGGCGCATATACAGAGAAATTGTTGAGGGAAACCTGTTTCAGTCTTCCAGAGATTTGAGACTGGGATGGAGGTTCACCTTCCAGCAGGACCATGAACCTAAACATACAGCTAAAGCAACACTCAAGTGGTTTAAGGGGAAACATTTAAATCTCTTGGAATGGCCTTGTTAAAGCCCAGACCTCAATCCAATTGAGAATCTGTCGTATGACTTAAAAATTGCTTTCCCCCGGCGAAACCCATCCAACTTGAAGGAGCTTAAGCAGTGGCTAGATGTCCCAGTGGCTAGATGTGCCAAGCTTATAGAGACATACCCCCAAGAGTCTTGCAGCTGTAATTGCTGCAAAAGGTGTCTCTACAAAGTATTGACTTTGGGGGGGTGAATAGTTATACACGCTCAAGTTCTGTTTTTTTGTCTTATTTCTTGTTTGTTTCAAAATAAAAAAACATTTTGCATCTTCAAAGTGGTAGGCATGTTGTGTAAATCAAATGCTACAAACCCCCAAAATCTATTTTAATTCCAGGTTGTAAGGCAACAAAATAGGAAAAATGCAGAGGAGGGTGAATACTTTCGCAAGCCACTGTACTTCCCTCTTATCACATGTAATCATCTTTTTTTCCCTCTTACTCTCAAACCAAACCCTATTCCCACTTTGTGTAGAAGTTTGATTTGGTTCAAAATAATAGCAGATTGACGACATCATGCTTGTGCAATCCATTTTTTACCTGCCTTGGAMGGAGTGGAAAGAGAYGGGTTGTTGGAACAGARATGAGGATAGGACAATGAACTATACTGTCTCAGATTCTATCTTTTTATCCTTCGTACCCTTTTCACACCCAAGGTTTCTCCACTCATGCCTTCTCCAATAATTTTTCAGGAGAATGCAAGGAAAGAGTAATTAAGACTCATTTAAATGTTTTGTTATTGTTACACATCTTTCAGGAGATCCGAGAAGCCGTGTCGGGTATTCCAAACAGGCCACGGACTGGGTAGAGAAGTGAGTGTCTGAAGAGAAGAAATTCAACTTTAGAACCAGATTGGTCAAGTTGTGGGAAGATAGACGAGTCATAAACAAAAACTTCAAACTTGACACASCAGACTGACCTCCAAACATCTCCCCGGTTAAAAAACCAACTGAGGAGGAGGAGGTGGTGGCAAAATGGCTGAACAGGTTTACACAATAAGTATCACTGTGCAAGTTTAATTTTGAGACACAACTGAACTTTTCAGCCTAATGATGAGAGTGGCAGTATAATGTGGAACGCCATCAAAGCCATCATGTCAATGTCATGTAATCATTGGTGGCTGCATGTAGCGTTACTGCTATGTAGACCACCTAGAACATCACCATTCTCTACCTCGGGTTTATTCCTTCCGTAAACTCATGGGCATGGAAATCAGAAMGAATAGACTTGGAACCTCTAACCATGGCAATTTGACTGGTAATTAGGGGATAATGCCCGAGAAGCCGGTGTTTGGAGGATATATTGGGATGGGTGTTGTTAGGCCCGAGACCAAGCCAATATATCCTCCAAACACCGGCTTCGAGGGTGTTATCACTTTTATACAACGGGTTACCGACATATTTAAATAATAATTGACATATTTTCATTAAAAACTTTATTTTGATGAATTCATTCATACCATTTCATCCTTCCATAAGATATAGTCCCGACACAAATCTAGGGTTGCTACCCAAGCCGGCTGGTCCTTCGTTCTATCAAATCGGTTGCCAGAGACGCGACCCAGTCGTTCAGTCTTTTTGTTCTGTATCTATGGACGCGACCCTGTTGTTCGTTCTAAATGTTCCATTGCCATAATGGCTGGCAACGTTCTTATCCTTTGCTTGCTAGCTAGCCAACTACGGCTACCTTAGTCACGTCAAAAAGTGCAGCCAGAATAACAGCAAAGTAGCTGCATTTGCATTTGTTTAAGCTGTTTACTAGTGACATTTATTTGGATACATCCATAACAATGAGCTAATGAGGCGCAATTTCACCTGGCATAGAAAATATGCTCATTCATCAGGATACTGTTGTTCAAAGGYGCTAGACAACAACACAGCTAACACAATCACTTCAAACTGAAGCTGGAAAGACTGCAAACTAGCTAAACTTTTTTCGTTTTACCTGTTTTCAATGGGCATTTCTTTGTATATATCCATAAAAATCATACCAGCTGATTCATGATTTCGACTAGCTTAAAAACGCTGCCTGTCTGTCTGTCTCGTCCCTACACATTTATTACTATAGGATAGCTGGAGATCGAATTTGATTATTGAAACAATGTTGCAAATGTCGGAGCGAAAGACAGCAAGGTTTATACAAATCACTGCTGTTAAATGTTAGTCCAAAAGAAATGTGAGATGATGTCTAGATGCTTTTTATAGTGGAGATCAAGTTTATAAATTGCTTGGCTGGGCTGATGAGACAGTGGATTGCTCAGTCAGATGGAACAGAGTAAATAGGCATTTTAAAGTCATAGATTTAGCCGGTGGTAACTTGTGGAATAGACACATCTGGAATGCAGTTTTAACCAATCAGCATTCAGGATTAGACCCACCCGTTGTATAAACTCGCAATGGCTGCCTGGTATTGTGATGCAATAATTTCCATGGTAACATTCAAATGATGCTAACTACATCAGTTATGGCTCATACAATGGAATAGAATGTCTGTTGCGTGGTTTCAACAAATCACAGCACAGATTGATGGGTACACGTCCTGCTTTTACTTACTGCTTTGCTCTTATGGGTACACTCGCCAGTCCACCCATTATGCCACCATTGTCTTGAATAGGAACAACTGTTATATTCAATAAGGGGATTCGATGCATCTGGCCTGGGCACCCAGGTAGTAGGATGACCACGTCCCGGGTTTTGCGGGACAGTCCCGCATTTTGGCCCTTTGTCCAGCAACCAAACAATTATGACCCAAATGTTAAACAAATTCAAACACCACTAATTCAAAAAAATTGGTTCATTTGTCCCGTATTTCAGTCAGACATTCCAACCTCTCTCTTGCAGTCACATTGTGCTTATGAAAATATATAAATCATAAGGATGTGGTACTGGTGATTGTTAAACACTTATCCAATCATTGTCTGATATTCTGCAAAGCTTATGACAAGAGGTCATAGCCTATCATCAACCAATCACATTTCTCAAATCCTTTCAGGCTAAATTCCAGCTAAACGTGGAGAGGACAGTTAGGACTAACTACGTTCAAAAGGGATGCTTCTGAAGAAGAGCTACAAAAGTAAATAAATAGCCATATTAGACTGAAAGGTATAAGGTCATTTCCTCAAACGTGCGATGCTCTCCATGCTCATTAGTTGCTCATTCAACATATTTGCTGCTGCTTCACCCAATACTGTTTAAAAGTCTCCCTTCCTAACTGTTTTACATTCTCTGAGACCAACCAGAAATGTTTCCATGGCCAAATATTCCCAGAGTTTCATAAAAGCCACGTGGTCTCTTGTTTCGCCACCACCAAATCTTGCGGGAGGTAGGCTGTAGTCTACTTGGTGCGCTTCGTTCGCTGCTGTGGAAGCAGGGGTGTAGTGTCAAGCTACCTCTTCTCACAATGGTGCTTGTTTAATAAAGTTAGATCAACGCTGAATCAATGTCTTGGAAGATCACATAATGATTCATTTGTATTTTACATAACAGAACCAAACATATTTGCATAGTATAGCTTTACTGTTAAATCAAAAACATCACCTTTCTTATAAGATTTTAGGATGGTTAGCTGAAAAGTCAAATTCTTCTTCTCATGCGGCCAAAACTGTGCCACTAGGCAGAATGTGCTTTTATTGAAACAAAATACCGGAAGGCTATATAGTATTAACACCATCTGCTCAAGAAACAGTGACACAGAGAGAAAGAACAACTTGTCAGATAGTGCATTGAAGAATGATTAATTCCTGTCCTGACTTTTCATAATACCATTGCAGATCTACATTAAAGCCCAAAAAAGACAGCCGTGGTGTCGCTCTTCATTTCTTGGTTCTTCCGTGGTACATATAAAGACCGCTACAGATTTGAGCCGCGACCCGGATCAACATAGCCCTAGCAGAGTTAGTCAAACAACTGGGCCGTGAAATAGGAAATCAAGTTGCCGCTAGTCTAGCAGGGGCTGCTCCAAGCACTCCCCAGCCCATAGAACTAATACCCGATTGGTCAATGGTCAATCTAATTCTGAAGTCAGACATCAGAGAACCACCCCACGTCAGGGGTTATAGCACATACCGGTGCACAGTGACTGAATGGCAAGAACTTATGCAAGCTTACTTGAAAAAGAAGGGATGCAGTATATAAGAACAGGGGCAAGAGATACAGGACTAATGGGGCAGGCTAAAGACATATTCAGGATTGGGCTCCGTGGAAACCCTCTCGTTAACATAAGCGGAGACCCTGAAGCAAATACAATATACTGAGGCAGCACTTTGGCGAGGCAATCTAATCCTCAATTACATTAGGATACTTCTATGAAACCTTACCAAGACAGTCAGAGCGCTGCTTGGATTATTGGGTCAGGCTGAACAAAGCAGTTGACCTTGCCAGTGAGTCCTTGCAAAGACAGGGAAAACGAGTGGATYATGCCCTCTAAATACACCTCTGCTGTTTTCAACCAGGATCTCAGCGAACACTGCCTCATTGCCTGCGTCCGTTATGGGTCCGCGGTCAAACGACCACRCCTCATCACTGTCAAACGCTCCCTAAAACACTTCTGCGAGCAGGCCTTTCTACTCAACCTGGCCCGGGTATCCTGTAAAGATATTAACCTCATCCAGTCAGTAGAGGATGCCTGGTTGTTCTTTAAAAGTGCTGTCCTTACCATCTTAAATAAGAATGCCCCTTTCCAAAAATGTAGAAATAAGAACAGATATAGCCCTTGGTTCACTCCAGACTTGACTGCCCTTGACCAGCACAAAAACACCCTGTGGCGTACTGCACTAGCATCAAATAGTCCCCGCGATATGCAACTTTTCAGGGAAGTCAGGAACAAATACACACAATCAGGAAAGCAAAGGCTAGCTTTTTCAAGCAGAAATTTCAATCAGCATTTCTCTACGGCTGGCCATGCTTTCCACCTGGCTATCAACACCGGCCAACAGCTCTGCACCCCCGCAGCAACTGGCCCAAGCCCCCCCCCCCCCTCCGCCCCTCCGCCCCCGCTTCTCTTTTTTTACCTCCCCCCAATTCCCCAAGGCACCCGGGGGCCTTTGGATTGTTCTTGGAAAGAGCTGCAAAATCTAGATCCCTACAAATCAGCTGGGTTAGACAATCTGGACCCTCTCTTCCTAAAATTATCCTCTGTCATTGTTGCAACCCCTATTACTAGTCTGTTCAACCTCTCTTTCGTATCATCTGAGATTCCTAAAGATTGGAAAGCGACCGCGGTCATCCCCCTCCTCAAAGGGAGAGACACTCTAGACCCAAACTGTTACAGACCTATATCCATCCTGCCCTGCCTTTATATAGTCTTCGAAAGCAAAGTGAATAAACAGATTATCAACCATTTCGAATCCCACCGTACCTTCTCCGCTATGCAATCGGGTTTCCGAGCTGGTCATGGGTGCACCTCAGCCACGCTCAAGGTCCTAAACAATATCATAACCGCCATCGATAAAAGACAGTACTGTACAGCCATCTTAATCGACCTGGCCAAGGCTTTCGACTCTGTCAATCACCGTATTCTTATCGGCAGACTCCACAGCCGTGGATTCTCTAATGACTGCCTCGCCTGGTTCACTAACTACTTCTCAGATAGAGTTCAAATGTGTCAAATCGCAGGGCCTGTTGTCCGGACCTCTGGCAGTCTCTATGGGGGTGCCACAGGGTTCAATTCTCAGGCCGACTCTTTTCTCTGTATATATCAATGATGTTGCTCTTGCTGCGGGTGATTCTTTGATCCACCTCTATGCAGAAGACACCATTCTGTTTACATCTGACCCTTCTTTGGACACTGTGTTAACAAACCTCCAAACAAGCTTCAACGCCATACAACACTCCTTCCATGGCCTCCAATTGCTCTTAAATGCAAGTAAAACAAAATGCATGCTCTTTAATCGATCGCTGCCCGCACCAGCCCGCCTGACTAGCATCACTACTCTGGACYGTTCTGACTTAGAAAATGTGGACAACTATAAATGCCTAGATGTCTGACTAGACTGTAAACTCTCCTTCCAGACTCACATTAAGCACCTCCATTCCAAAGTTAAATCTAGATTCGGCTTCCTATTTCGCAAACAAAGCCTCCTTCACTCATGCTGCCAAACATACCCTCGTAAAACTCACTATCCTACCGATCCTTGACTTCGGCGAAGTAATTTGCAAAATAGCCTCCAGCACTCTACTCAGCAAATTGGATGCAGTCTATCACAGTGTCATCCGTTTTGTCACCAAAGCCCCATATACTACCCACCACTGCGACCTGTATGCTCTCGTTTGCTGGTCCCCGCAACATATTCGTCGCCAAACCCACTGGCTCCAGGTCATCTATAAGTATTTGCTAGGTAAAGCTCCGCCTTATCTCAGCTCACTGGTCACCATAGCAAAACCCCCCGTAGCACGCGCTCCAGCAGGTATATTTCACTGGTCATTCCTTCCAGTTCTCTGCTGCCAATGACTGGAACGAATTGCAAAAATCTCTGAAGTTGGAGACTTATATCTCCCTCACTAAATTTAAGCGTCAGCTGTCAGAGCAGCTTACCGATCGCTGCAGCTGTACGAAGCCCATCTGTAAATAGCCCATCCAACCAACTACCTACCTCATCCCCATATTTGTTTTTGTTTTTCTGCTCTTTTGCACACCTGTATTTCTACTTGCACATCCTCATCTGCACATATATCACTACAGTGTAAATTGATAAATTGTAATTACTTCACCACTATTGGCCTATTTATTGCCTTACCTCCTTACTTCATTTGCACACACTGTATACAGATTTTTCTATTGTGTTATTGACTGAACGTTTGTTTATCCCATGTGTAACTCTGTGTTGTTTTTGTCCCACTGCTTTGCTTCATCTTGGCCAGGTCGCAGTTGTAAACGAGAACTTGTTCTSAACTGGCCTACCTGGTAAAATAAAGGTKAAATCAAAWTTTTTTAAATAAAAGGTGCAAGCCTTTTGAAAATTGGACAGTTGGAGATTTACAGGAAATGATTGACAGCCATCACAGAGACAAAGCTGGTTGAGAGAATACCAAGATTGTGCAAAGGGTGGCTACTTTGAAGAATCTAAAATGTCAAATATATTTTGATTTGTATAACACTTTTTTTGGTTACTAAGTGATTCCATATGTGTTATTTCATAGTTTTGATGTCTTCACTATTATTCTACAGTGTAGAAAATTGTAAAAATAAATAAAAACCCTTGAATGAGTAGGTGTTTTCAAACTTTTGACTGGTACTGTATATAAACATGTCTAGTTAGGCTACTTCAAAGTAGCCTCATCCATTTGTTCCCTGATTAATTGAATGGGGGAATGATTTTATAAAGACAACAAAGTATTTGGTTGTAATTATACAATATTTTATATCAAGGGTGGRAACCATCCTCCAGGATAGCTACTGTGTGTGCAGGCATTTCGTCAAGCCTTGGACTAACCTCATTGTAGCCTAAACATCAGTTGCCCAACAGGACCTTGACAAGCAGACTTGGGTGTTTCAGGGCTGGATCTAAAGCCAAACCTGCACACCCAGGAGCTCTGCAGATGGTGGGTTGCCCACATGTGACTAACAGTGCAGTTCTACTTTGCGGGGGTTTAAGTGCCTCGATCAAGTGTACAACAGCATTAGATGGTAAGCCTGCATGGGATCAGATACAGCAGCATTCCAGTGTCATTAATAATGGTTACTTTTTCATGTAGGCTATAATAATACTAGTCGTGGGAAATATGTATGAACACTTAACAGTGAATAATATGAGGTCTCTATAGCATAATGTCATTTGTGAATTTCGGTGAACAGTCTAATGTACCAACTTCGGGTTAAACAGTTCCTGTACTTCTCGCATACTTCTTTCATATCAAGCACTGATCAGCATATGTTCGAGGAATGACGACAGGTGCCAGTTTTGAGTTTCTCTCCTCTCGTTAATGGGATGCAACTGAAGCAAATGTAGCTTGATTAAATCTTGTAGGCTAATATTTTCCAAATATCTTTTTTCTCTCATTACGGAGTCCTCTCTAACCACTTGACTTTGAACAACGCGATCTTGCATTGACACTGTCTTCTTACAGGGGAATCACCGCAGCAGGACATCAAGGTATTGTTTCTTCGTAAAAAAATTCTACATTGCGCCAAATTTGCTCGCACCCTGTGTTCCATAACGTCATAGAAAATATTCATGTTGTTTCCAACTACCAATCAACAACTGCATATTGAAAGTTGAGATCATAGTTAAGATTGCCGAAAGGAGTGGTACGGAGTGGAATGCTAGCTAAAGATACTGGTACTCACTACTCAGGCAAGTCATAACCTGCCTCTGGTGGGATACAAACACAGCTCCATACAACCTTCAGCATACCCAGCCTCTCAGTCCCTCTCTCACACACACGCACACACTTGTTTTTCTATCCTCGTGGGGA
The DNA here is from genome assembly GCF_002910315.2 of Salvelinus sp. IW2-2015. NCBI lineage: Eukaryota > Metazoa > Chordata > Actinopteri > Salmoniformes > Salmonidae > Salvelinus > Salvelinus sp. IW2-2015. The sequence goes on along the minus strand of NC_036865.1, from coordinate 3,253,624 downwards.
CCTAAAATGTATTTCCATTCAAAATCCTATTTCCCCTAACCCTAATTGTAACCCTAAACCTAGCCCCTAAGCTCAAAATAGCCTTTGTCCTCGTGTGGATGTGGGAAATGTCCCCACGAAGGAGAATTTTCCTTATACCTCACCCTAGCTTTAGGGTTAACGCCTAATTCTAACCGTAATCCTAGCCCCCTAAAGTCAAAATAGCCTTTGTCCTCATGGGAAATGTCCCCATAAGGGAGAATTGTCCTTGTTTTACTATCCTTGTGGGGACGTTTAGGTCCCTGCAAGGATAGAACAAAACCACACGCATATATATATATATATAGAGAGAGAGAGAGAGAGAGAGCTCTGAACTGACAACTCTGAACTGACAACTCTGCATGTCACCTCACATGACCTTAAAAGGATCCACTCACACACACTTCACAGGCAACTGTATAAGATCCCTCCATCACACAACCAAGGATCCACTTACACACGCTATGCATATAGCAGAACAAGACCCATATTCTGCAGATGTGATATCTCTATTTGGCCAGAGGTTCCTGTGAGTTTGGTGGAGAGAGATGGGATTTGCGTTGACTATTTAATAAACAAGGCTCTCTCCTCCCTCTTTCCTACTTCTCCCTATTTCCTATCCTCTCCACTGTGTGACAGGGCCATCAGGGGACAATGAAAGGGAATCTCTTCTGTCACAATTTGGCTTGTGGCCTTTCAACTTCCCATCTGGTTGGGTGACGCGCTTTCACAGAGGATGACATACACACACATTGTGGCAGAAACTGGTAACCCGCTGATGGCCATTCATGAGCCCATTAGAGTGAGAGTAATGTGGAGAGATGGGAGAGTGAGATGTGTGTGTTTGTCAGAGATGGGAGATTTTCATAATTGATCTGGATGTCTTAGTGTTTTGTGTTATATTGTCGTGCTCGTTATCGCTGTGCCTTTTCTTGTTGTGCTTTTCGTCGTCGATGTGCTTTTTAAACKGTGTGCTTTTGTCATTTTTGTTGCACTTTTTGTCGTTGTGCCTTTTTGTTGTTTTGATTTGTCATTAAGTTGTATGACCATTTTTTGAAAATACATCCAATACCTATGTGTGAATAAAACCCTGGAAGATGACTCAAAAACATACAGAGACGAGATAATGCTTTGTCTTTTCACAGAAATGTGTCTTTGCGTCTGAAATTGGCTCCCTAAATAACAATACAGAAATACAAAAGTTAGAGAAGTCATTGTCTTTTGATTTCTCCCCTCATTTCACCTCGAGATTTGAAGATGTATTCTGCCCAGTTAATGACGTGTAAAGGACTTGTAAGGGGCTTTGTTGAGAGGGGCCTCTGTGTGTGTGTGTGTGTGTGTGTGTGTGTGTGTGTTGTGTTAGCTTTAACACACTTTTTTTTTAAATTAGCACTCTTAGTTTGCACTTGTTTCCCCCCCAATCTTCACCTATCTTGATGCAAAACAGAGAGGACTCTGCAACCAAACAGTGATGGAACTGACTGTGGAAAAGGCGTCTGTGTTCTGAACCCCTGGTCTAACTTGGTTCCGTCTGTCTGTGTTGCAGGGTCGTTGTATCAACTTCACACGCGTAAAAAACAAGGAGTCCAATCGACCCCCTTCTGCCCGTCGCTCTCAAACCCTTCCCCCTCCTCCAGTTCAGAGGCCTCTAGTCCAACCGTCCTCTCCTCCCCCACACTCCACTCCTCCCTCCGTCTCCATCCCTCCCTCCCGTGCCCCCCCGTCCAGCCGACTTCCCCCAGGCCCCCCTCCAGCCCGTGCACCCCCAGGCCCCCCTCCCTCTCGCCCTCCACCCAGGCCCTGAGGACAAGACAAACCCCTATTACGCCCTCACAGTAGTAACACCCCTCCCAAAACACTCTCCCCACACCACCAAGAGCAAAGGTATTTATTTAATCCAGGGGTTCAGGCTTTGATCTCAAAGGTTTGTTGCTGGACAGCAAATATCATATTTTGGTGAATACCAAATCAACTGAGTTCACAGTAAATGTCTCTGGTCTTTAGGAGGTGCAGACAAATTCTGTTTCCTCAAATTGTGTTGTCTTATGAACAGAAATCCAATTGTAATTGGATTGAATTGTACATGGATTCAATCGTAAATAGGTCAATTCGGCCACAGAGGGATATTGTGAACCTTGACATTGGAGGTTTACAATATCCCTCTGCTGGCCGAGTTGACATATTTAAAGAAATGTCATTGGTTTGTGGAGAAAAAGTTGAATATCTTTGATAGGCTGATGAGGAATTAAATGTAACCTCAAACTTAAACTTTTTATAATGTTCGTTTGGAGGCCAGGCTTAAGGTCCCTCACTAGAGACTAAAATGATAATCTGTTTTGTGTTCATCTGTTAACAGTGAAAAACATTTTGTCCATCATTAAAGCATTTTCTTTCCAATATTTGCATCCAGCATTTTTATTCTGTGTACCAAATTAAAAGAATTGTCCATATTTGCCTTAATTTTTATTTTATTTTTTAAATACACTACATGACAAGGTATGTAGCATTTCACTAGCCCGAACTACGAAAAACAGCCCCAGACCATTATTCCTCCTCTACCAAACTTTACAGTTAGCACAGTGCATTGGGTCAGGTAGCGTTCTCCTGGCATCCGCCAAACCCACTGCCAGATGGCGAAACGTGATTCATCACTCCAGAGAACGGCGGTGAGCTTTACACAACTACAGCCAACATTTGGCATTGCGCGTGGTGATCTTCGGCTTGTGCCGGGCTGRTTGGCCATGGAAACCCATTTCATAAAGCTCCTGACTAACAGTTCTTGGGCTGACGTTGCTTCCAGAGACAGTTTGGAAGTCAGTAGTGAGTATTCTAACCGAGGACAATTTTTACACGCTTTGCGCTTCAGCGGTTCCATTCTGTGAGCTTGTGTGGCCTACCACTTCGCGGCTGAGCCGTTGTTGCTCCTAGGCGTTTCCACTTCACAATAACAGCAKTTAGTTGACCGGGGCAGCTCTAGCAGGGCAGACATTTGACAAACTGACTTGTTGGGAAGGTGGCATCCTATGACAGGATACCACGTTGAAAGTCACTTAGGTCTTCAGTAAGGCCATTCTATGGCCAATGTTTGTCTATGGAGATTGCATGGCTGTGTGATCGATTTTATACACCTGTCAGCAACAGGTGTGGCTGAAATACCTGAATCCGCTAATTTGAAGGGGTGTCCAGTTGTTATTCTTTATACACCAGCCCTATATGCGAGTGACTTTCCCAAAGTCATGTTAACCAGTTGAGCAGATATGACGAGTATAATAAATAAGTTGTAGTGCTGAAACCTAGACATATTTATTATTTTAGGTTAATAAAATGTCATGGTTTTATCTTCAGTAAKTGTGCTATTAATTAAACAGATTACACTTTCGGTTCTGTTAAGGCCCTCATTGGMAAATGTAGTTAATTTATCGTGCTGTAAGGAAACTCTTGATGGATTATCAGATTGAGTTCATAATTACTCAGTGCTCCCAAATATCAAAAAGGCAATAAACAGTTTTCGTCTATTTATTCCCAGAATGGCCCAGAACATCTGCCTCCCCCCTCAGAGAGACCTGAGAACAGAGAGGTATGGGACAGTCTCCTCAGAGAACCTCTCTGGTTTAGATATATACTCAAATGGACATCGGTTCCGGGTGCAGCCCTACGACTAATTATGTAACAAGTGACGGCTTCACATGACTCACGTCTGGTGACTCTTTCCTGGTCTGTACAAAACCCACTTCTTTCCCTAGCCCCCCCTGCTCTTTTCCCCCTAGACCCTACCCCTAAAATATTTGAATTTACGTGAATAATTTGCTGACCATAACCCCAAGGACAAGAATTCAGGCTTCAAGTGATGACAGATTTCACACTCACTCATCAACCCTTGTGCAGTCTCATGGTCCTTATTATCTTGAAATCTGCTCAGGTTACAGAGGGCATTCTCTCGTGAGACTTACATAGCACAGATATTTGGGTCTGGGTGACGAGATTAGAAAGAGTGTGAGAGAAGGAAGGAGAGTGAGCAGCCAGACTTCCTTTGCTCTGCTGTGTCAGAGGGGTTGGTCAGAACAATGAACAGTAGGAGTGTTGTAGTACTCTAGTCATCTCATGACTGGAGCCATTCTCTTGCTCTCCTGTTCAGTTGCTTTAGTATGGCGTGAACGGGGCTCCCCACAGCAATGACTGACTGCTTCATTCAAACACTACAGTCAAAGCCTCCAAGGATAAACTCCCAGCCTCCCCAACCCTACAGCCAATTTGGTACACCGCCTTGTAGATCCGGAAGAAGGGGATGAGTGTACGCCATATTGCTGATGTTAATCAAATCTTAAATGGAGAAGTGTCTGGGGCTAGGTGTTGATTTTGGATTTGGCAAAAACCCCACTTCTGTTACCTATTTTCTTCATGCCAATCTTAAACAAAGAAAACTGTTTAAGTCTGATGAATCAAAAGTTTAATACATTCAAACAGGAATCCTAATTTCATGTGCTGGAATATGAATTTTAACCAACCGCAATCTAGATCACCATCTAGCGGTCAAACAGCGCAACAACATGCCATTCTTAATTTTCACCATCAACATTTTTCTTCCACCCTTTAAAGTAGGGTACATAAATACATTTAAAACAGACGTTTATCCATCTTTACACATTTGGATTGAACACGCCTATAAAAAGCTAAAGTTTCATGTGTATGCCTGATTGTATCCATTGATGACAATGGGAATTAGGCAAGACCTGTTTAAATCCTCTTCTCGTTCCTTCTCCCATTGTTTCTCACAGACATACATGGGATGCTTGTTCAGGGGGGGGTATGCCTGAGCAATAAACTGCATAGACTCTGACCCATAGAATGAGCTTTAATTATATTTCTATGCACAGACCCTCTTGGACAACTGGCAGAAGGACACACAATCAACAGTTGGATGTAAACTATTCAGGCCGCCCTCTTGTTCCTTTGCATCCTCTTCCCAGACTGCGCTCCCTTCTTGGCCCCTCTCACCATGCCCTTGAACTGTCCCTGCATCTTTGCTTTCTTCCTACACACACACACAAACACAACAAAGAGGTTATTAAGCTTTCGCCATTACAACAATTATTACCATGTTTATTACTAGTTCCTTGCTAAGTTTTTACCTGCGGTTGAGCTGTGCTTTCCTCAGCGGGATGTAGGCATACGGATCAACCTTGCCTTTCCTCTTCACGTCTCCTTTACCCTTCTGGAGAAAAAAACACACTTTAGCCTCGTGAAGATTCAACAAAGAGCTGACCAATAGTCCCCGTTTGAAATCAGCCGAAACACACGTCAGCCTGTGTGCGTGTGTCACCTTGGCCRTGTAGTCTCCCCCCAGGTCTCTGCTCCCACCCAGCGGTCTGTGGATCCCCGAGCCGCCAGCTGAAAGAAAGAAACTCGCATGAATACACACACAAGAGACGACAGACCAGCAACCAGAACACGCGGACASCAACTGACAAACAGAGACAGACTAATAGTCAGCTGTACCTTTGTATTTCAGCTGGGGTTCGATCTCCATGTCGTCATCGTAGTGACCATCCTGGAATCTCCTCTTCTTAGTCTTTATCTGAGAAAGAGATGGGGGGGAGGGAGAGTTCAGAGGTTTCAGAAGTTGTGTCAGCTGAGGCAGGAAGTAACACATTTCAAATACCCGTGTTACTGTTAGAGAAGATTTTATGAGCACGTGTGCTTTTTTTAAGTCATTAACAGTTATCCTACTTGAGTGGAATATTTCAGTATTCTTTCCACCCTGGTGAGTGAGGGAGCTTGTGAGTGAGGGAAAGAGTGTAAATGGGTGAATGTCAGCCAGTTCCATGAAAGTTCAGAAGGAATATCTCACTGATCATCCCCAAAGCCAACACCTCATTTGGCCGCCGTTCCTTTCAGTTCTCTGCTGCCAGTGACTGGAACGAATTGCAAAAATCGCTGAAGTTGGAGACTTTTATTTCCCTCGCCAACTTTAAACACCAGCTATCTGAGCAGCTAACCGATCGCTGCAMRTGTACATAGTCCYTCTGTAAATAGCCCACCCAATCTACCTACCTCATCCCCATACTGTTTTTATTTTATTTATTTTTCTGCTCTTTTGCACACCAGTATCTCTACTTGCACATCATCAGCTCATTTATCACTCCAGTGTTAATCTGCTAAATTGTAATTATTCTCTCCTATGGCCTATTTATTGCCTACCTCATGCCTTTTGCACACACTGTATAATTATAAGTGAAATAATCTGTCTGTAAACAATTGTTGGAAAAATTACTTGTGTCATGCACAAAGTAGATGTCCTAACCGACCTGCCAAAACAACATTTTGTTAACAAGAAATTTGTGGAGTGGTTGAAAAACGAGTTTTAATGACTCCAACCTAAGTGTATGTAAATTTCCGACTTCAACTGTAACTCCTTTCGGTCTTCGGATCATTTCCTCAAACTCCCAGGTGTCTTCTTTCCAAATATATACCAAGTTTTTGCATGTCAGAATCATGTAATTACACATGAATAGCAGGTACTTTTGGGTATGTCTATTTAGGCAGAAATCTACATTTTGCCATTACATTGAATGACGTTWAACTGTACTTCTACTTAAGTAGAATATTGCAGTACTCTTCCCACCCTTGTCAGTAACCTCAGCAGGCAACTTTTTACGCAATGATATTCATTTTGTGGCAAATCCTTACTTTATCCAACCTAATTAATGTCAATGGGAGACTTGGGCTACGTTTACATGGGCAMCCCAATTCTGATATGTTGCCCAATTATCAAATGATTTGTCAAAAGACAAATTAAGTGGCAAAAGATCGGAATTAGGCTGCCTGTGTAAATGCAGCCTAAGTGAAAAGGTGACTTGAGTGGAAGTTAGGATTGGCGCATTTAACAGGTTGGGTTGTAATCCCTCCAGTGAAGCCAGTTTCACGGGTGTTTGTGCATATTGTCCCGATGCTACAACATGAAAGGAGCTTTCTGCGGACTATTCGGGACATGGGGAGGTAGTGTACCACATCTAGGAAAGGAAGTCGCCACAGTGAGCACAGGTCCCATGGTAACGTGGAAAATCAGCAGGCAATGCTGATGGATACTCACACTCTTGACTCCAGCCTCCTCCAGAATGTCTTTCATCTCTCCCTCATCATCTGTAAGGGAAGAGAGAAACATCATACTGCTTTAACATCAATGAAATGTAAACTAAAAAAATATTGATTCGTGTATTTATAAAGCCGCCGATGTATTTATAAAGCCCTTTTCACATCTACTGCTTCACAGTAACCCGACCTGGACCCCAAAGAGCAAGCAGAAGCAGGAGACTCACTTCCAATCAGTGGTTATGATATACTATTACTAGATGTAGAGATGGAGTAATGTGGGTGAAGGCAAAATACTAATTTCCATTTCCACAAACTGGATGATAAAGTATACATTTTATTTTAATTAGTTGTAGATGAAATTGTGGTTGAAGGGAAGTTCAGATCACTTCTCTCTCTCCTCCCACAACGAAGAGTTTGTGTGTGTGTGAGCGTGTCCTACTACCTTTAGTCTTGACTCCCTCGTCATTGTCCTCTCTGATGATGAGTCTTCCGTCTGACGTGACCTTGAAGCTGTGCTGAACTTTTGCCCTTTTCTTCATGTCTGGGTTGGTGGCTGAAACACACACACACTCTCCCAGGTCAATACATACACTCTCCATACAAAACAATGAATCTCCTTGCCCGCCAAAAACCATGGGTCGTGTTCATTAAGCACCAAAAAGAAGAAAACTGACATTAACAGCAAGAAACTACCATGACTCGTCGAATAAGAACTGCTCATTTTCATATCGCAAAATGTTTTAAACATTTTCCTTTGCATGAACAAATCTAGATCAGCATTAGTCATATTTCATTCCAGACAATCCTTCCTTCCCTCGATCACTTCCCTTCGCTGATCGGAGACAACTGAATGGATGTAAGCAGCTCTAGACGTGTCATACTGATCTGAATGACCAAAGGGAAGGAAATGCGCTCCCTGGAATGAAACACAGCCGTAGTTTCAACGCCACAAAGTTGAGAGTAAAGACTCCATTACCCAAGACCCTCTGGGAGACAGTGGGATCCAGGAAGTTGAGTGGTTCGTCTCCCTGTCCCTCCTTCAGCCAGGCCCGCCCCTTCTGCTTTGTGGGCTTCTTCTGGGTCTTAGCGCCCTTAGGCCTTTCGTCATCTGACATGTCAGAGTCTGACTCGGCCAAGATCTCCTCGATACTGAGGGAGGGAAGAGGACAAAAGAAGTGATGAAGAGAGAGAGTCACAAATCGAATGTGGAGATGTGTATTACGGGAGTCAAGAGTAGTGTAGCGTGTGTATACCTCTCTCCCCTGGCTTTTGGCTTGTCGTCCCCGCTGTCTGAGTCGTCGTGGTCTTCGTCGGCCAYTCTTGATCTCTTGGTTCTGGCCTCAGCCTTACGGATGTTCACCAACACCTTATGATGCTCCACGGGCAGCTTGCTTTTCACCAACTCAAACCTACACAATGTACACAGGCCTAAATATTTCACTTYTTTTTTAACTTGAATGTTTTATAATGTACAGGTAACTGCCAAAATAGTGGAAACACTTGAGGAAATGAGGGAACACAGAGTACACTGAAAATCAGTCAAAATAAATAAATAAATTAGGCCCTAATCAAGGTATTTCAGCTTTTTTAAATCAGCTTCTTGCTATGCCACACCTGTCAAGTGGATGGATGATACTGGCAATGGAGAAATGCTCACTAACAGGGATATAAACAAATGTGTGCACAACATTTTAGAGAAAAGCTTTTTGTGCATATGGAACATTTCTGGGATCTTTTATTTCAACTCATGGGACCAACACTTTACATGTTGCGTTTATATATTTTTTCAGTGCACACTACCGGTCAAAAGTTTTAGAACAACTACTCATMTAAGGGTTTTTCTTTATTTTTACTATTTTCTACATTATAGAATAATAGTGAAGACATCAAAACTATGAAATAACACATATGGAAGCATGTAGTAACCAAAAAAGTGGAAAACAAATCAAATATATGTTATATTTGAGATTCTTCAAAGTAGCCACCCGTTGCCTTGATGACAGCTTTGCACACTCTTGGCATTCTCTCAACCAGCTTCATGAGGTAGTCACCTGGAATGCATTTCAATTAACAGGTGTGCCTTGTTAAAAGTTCATTTGTGGAATTTCTTCCCTTCTTTAWGCGTTTGAGACAATCAGTTGTGTTGTGACAAAGTGGGGAGGTATACAGAACATACCCCTATTTGGTAAAAGGCCAAGTCCATATTGTGGCAAGAACAGCTCAAATAAGCAAAGAGAAAACTACATTATATCATTACTTTAAGACATGAAGGTCAGTCAATACGGAACATTTCAAGAACTTTGAAAGTATCTTCAAGTGCAGTTGCAAAAACCATCGAGCGCTATCAGGCCTTCATGGTCGAATTGCTGCAAAGAAACCACTACTAAAGGACACCAATAAGAAGAAGAGACTTGCTTGGGCCAAGAAACACGAACAATGGACATTAGACCGGTGGAAATTTGTCCTTTGGTCTGGAGTCCAAATTGGAGATTTTTGGTTGAAACCGTCATGTCTTTGTGAGACGCGCTGTGGGTGAATGGATGATCTCCGCATGGGTATTTCCCACCGTAAAGCATGGAGGAAGAGGTGTTATGGTGTGGGGGTTGCTTTGCTGGTCACACGGTCTGTGATTTATTTAGAATTTAAGGCACACTTAACCAGCATGGCTACCACAGCATTCTGCAGCGATACGCCATCCCATCTGGTTTGGACTATCATTTGTTTTTCAACAGGACAATGACCCAACACACATCCATGCTTAGTATGGAGACTGATGGAGTGCTGATGTGTTATTTCATGTTTTGATGTCTTCACTATTATTCTACAATGTAGAAAATAGTCCAAATAAAAACCTTCAATGAGTAGGTGTTCTAAAACTTTTGACCGGTAGTGTATATTGAAAGCAGATACTTTAACACGGGTGTGGTTCCAGAGTTAAGCCCTATAAGTCTACGCCATTGGTTCGCAATATCTAGGTAACATATGGAATTGTTGTAAGATCATGGATCATTTAGCCATTTGATTTGGAATTTTAGAACCCCTGTAGGTATTTAAAAAAAATAATAATAATAAATTGGGGCCTTTGCTGCTATAGTCCATAGAAACGACAAATAAATGACAAGGAATACGATTTAAGTGTCTGTCCTATACCTAGGAAAGAAAATACCTCTTTGTACTTTCAGATTCCCATATCCTAATTTCAAACGACTGCCGTAAAGCTTGTGGATGTCGGAGAGCAAAACAAACGACACTGTCGTGTTCGAGTCTCCTCTTTTGCCGAGTTCGTATGAGTTGTTAGCTCAGGTTTTTACAGATGGTTGCATGACGATTTTCTTGTCCGGATCCTCTCGTGTAGAAAAACACCGCTTTCACAAGCTCCGTGGAATAGGCGCAAGCGTTATTTCGGCATAAAGACGGTAAGTTTGTAGCTTAAACACACAGGGAGCTATTCAAAATGTCTTGACGCGCTGGCGTGTCAATTGACTCCAGCAATTAACGTTCCATAATGCATAGAGTCATCTATAAAAATGTGGGGCAGGCCAGTATTTTGGCTACCATGGCAATGCCCCCATCCATAGGGCAAGCGTGGTCACAATGTTTTGATAAGCATGAAAACGATGTAAACCATATGCCCATGTGGTGTTGCATGGCGTACTGAAAACGTCTGTACCTTTTCAATACGGAACATGAAATAAGTTTCGGTACTAGAGTTTGTTACTTCCGGTAATGTCAAATGTGTCTCCCGGATCAAGTCAGTCTTTCAGCGCAGCCGATGTCCCACTTACAGCACGAGGCGTGCACCGTGCCTGCTGTACTTACTCATTGCTAACCTGCAGAGTCTGGGATGCGTCATGTTAGCTTCTGTGCATCATGAGTGGGGAGCTAACACACTCTTGAATAATGCGACACGGCATGTAGAAATGTTGAAACCGTTACTGTTAGCAAAACAATGCCTTTACAAAGCAAGGTGATACCGATAAGATTTCAGCTTTGTCGTCTTACTTTCCTTGCTAGCTTACAGTTGAAGCTAACGTCAATAAACTCTCCTAGTTCTTTGTGAAACTCACGCAAAATATGCTGATTTCAAAGCTTATTGCCACAAACTTTATTAATTCATTTAAAAATCAGCCCCTCTCGCACGCCCCTCCCAAAGATGATCTACTGCCTCAGCGAACTGACTGTGAGTGTGAGTGTGAGTGTGTGAGAGAGAGAGAGAGTGTGGTCTCAGACGTGCCCCCACCCCCACCTTGTGAATGACGTCATTATTAGGGGGGGGCCAAGTACCTCGGACAAAACGAGTATTGTAAAGGATATGGAACATCTGTGCCAATGTATGTACAGTATCCAAATACGTCCCTGTCCATTACTGCCATGTGGGTATTGATAAAAACAGCTCCAGCACGCCACTCTTCAACTCAGATCCACATAAAGGCTAATCATCAGGCACGCAAACTCCAGAGCGTAAAGTGTCAGAAATCAAATATGTTGCCTAAACTTACCCAAACTTTCTGATGAACTTGGTGAAAATGTTTTTCAGCTTCGTCCTGAAGTGTCTCCTAACGTCATCCTTGATGTTCCCAACACCCTCCATCTGAGAGAGAGACACACAACCATGTTCGAGCAAAGTTTAGCAAACCCGACTTCAGCACCAACATAAGTGGTTCTCTGCTACACAGACAGACACAAACCGCACAACCCTACCATCACGGTGACGTGGCCGGCCAGTGTCGTGGGGTCCATGACGAAGAGGATGACCTTGACGAAGCTGAGCGCTGCTTTGACAATCTCCCTGGTCTGAGACGTCAGCAGCAGGCACACGTTGTGTAGGAGGTGCTCCATCGACCCCATGTCTATAGAGTCTGGACACGCGCACACACACACACACACTTTGTAACAGCTGCTCCAGCGATGAAAATCAGCTAGAGCAGGGCTGTCAAACTCACGCCGCAGAGGGCCGAGTGTCCGCGGTTTTCACTCCTCCCATGTACTAGATTGACCAACTAAAGGCCACTGATTAGTTAGGAAGTCCCCGCACCTGGTCGTCCACGTCTCAATTGGACACAAATTCAAAGGAAAGAAGGAAAACCAGCAGACACTCGGCCCTCGGTGAAACAAGTCCGAACGCCCCGAACTGGAGGGACACAAACACCCCGTAAACAGTTTGTCGGTGTAAAGGGGGAATAGAGTTGGTTTACCTTTGTACTCAAAGACCAGTCTGGTGAGAGCCAGGACTGTGCATGTGATCATAGTGACGGAGCCGGTCAGCCCCACGTACACCAACAGGAGGTACTGCTCCAAGGCTTCTACAGAGACACAGGGACAGAAAGACAGGGAGTGACTCTRCGCGATAGTGAGAATCGAGAGGACATGCAAGCCTAACCGGAGCCTCTGGTCGAGTAATCCTTACCTTTGGCATCGCCACAGAACCTGATAAAAGCGCTTCCTATCTCCACCAGTAGAGTGTAGGCGTTCTTCCGAGCTCCCACTGACACCTCCTTAGTACATATGATCACCTAGGAGAGTTAAAGAATAGTGTAAGTGTGCCAGTGCTGGCGTGAGTATGTGTGCGCGCGCGTGTGTGTGTGTGTATACCTCTGGTAGCAGGGCAGTGATGAAGTCTCTGTGTTCATCACTCAGCTGTTTCACAATGTGGATCAGACACTTTAGTCTGGGCTGAGAGGAAACGGGAAAGAGGGAGAGTTAGACAAAATGAAGCTGGTTGAGCTGCCCTTGCACTCTGTAAGGGCGCGGAGCACACACACAGCCTTACCCTCTTGGCGGGAGACGAAGCAGTCTTCAGTGTCCCCAGCAGAACGTGTTTGAGCGTCTCCAGGTGAGAGAGAACGAAAGATCTACACTCCTCCCTCTCCCCACCGCACATCTCCTCCAATACGCGGTACGCCTTCTTCTGCATGTGTGGCTCCTTATTCTACACAACACAAAAATCAGAAAGGGAAACACGTATGAGCCGTGAAAAAAATATATGTTATTCAACTCCTGGTAACCTAAACAATATATTACGCACTTTTAAAAAGTGATGCGTTTTGGTATTTAAAATAATATGGCTGGTTTGGAAAACATCTCCCCATCTTTACGCAGTCAAAATGTCACGTGTCCTAACCTCCAAGTATGGCCGAATCAGTTCAAAGGTCTGACTCATTGTGACCTCATCTACACAGGGTGCCATGGCAACCATCAGGTCCATGACAGACATCCTGGGGGGGGAGACACAGATGTAAGATTCTGATTTTTTGGTTTGTTAAATGTTCATGTGAATGTGTCTTGGCATTGTACAGTAATGTCATTGGCAATTCAATTGTAATACAGAAATGTAATCATGTAATTCACCCCAAACACAACGAAGCACATTCCTACCGTATGAACTCAGTGCTGTCTGGGCTGCTGAGTCTTTCTGTAGCTTTCGATAGGAAGGTACACACCATCTGAGATAAAACATTACACCACCAGGAGGAGACAAAACTTACATTTTTGTTAGGCATTTTTTGTTGAGGCACGGAGGTGTGAGTGTGTAAATGAATGAGCATGAAAGAGGCTCTCTCAGRGTTTCCTAGATTCCTTGCATCTTCTGTACTCGCCTTCTCAAAACTCAGGGGAGGAGAGGTCAGAGAGGAAATTTTGGAACTTGTCCCCCATTGCGTTTTGAGAAGGAGGAGAGGAACCCCACCCCCCCCAAAAAAAGATTGTTAAGGAGCCAGAGTGTGTACCTGTGGGTCTGTGACAGTCAGGTAGACTTTAATGGTGTCTAGGACAGCCATCCTGTAGGGGGCACTGTCTCCKGGAGCAGGCTGCTGACTGAACACGTTGAACAGGATGGGCAGGAAGTTCTTAGCAAAACGCCCCACCTCCGCCTTCTCCTCGTCTACAGGGGGAAGATAGCAGAGGAGCGTTTAGCGACTGACCTACAAAGCGCATGTGTGTGTAATAGAGGTGGTTCTGGGAACTATCATCACGTGATGAGAAACTTGAGCTAATGCCTAGGCTTTAGGTCAGCYGGCTAAKYGCATGCAGATAACCTTGGTTCAATACCTGGGTAGTTCGTGCATGTGCATGTGCCTGTCAGTACATGTGTTTGTTTGTGTGCGTGCATACATGCTTGTGCGTACCGGTGTTACAGCTCTTGGTGATGAGTGTGCGTATGGCCTGGCAGATGGTCAGTCGTAGGTCAGGCCGTTCGTTGATGGCCATGCCCAGTGCCCTTGCTACACCTTTAAACGACACCAGCAGGTCCAAGGGCCCCACACAGAACCCTGGCAGCATGGTCCAGATCTGACGGGAACAGAAACYCACCAGTGAGTACGGTCCAGGAATGGACACACTATCACAGAGCACACACTATCACCGGGAGAGACGAAACACCTCATGGTGCAGATGTGACAGGGATACAGAAAGAGACACACACAACACCTCAGTGTTGGAACACCAGAGGCCATACAAATTGTATTAAATGTTGTTGTTTTTAAAGCGAGGCGAGCAAAAAAATAACAATTATATTCAAAACCTAATCAAGAGATATGAGTTTAAGATACATAGTTCAGCCATAATTTGAGAAAGTTCTCTACTGGAAGAATTTTTGGTTTTATTGAGAAAAATGAGGGGCATCCGTTAAACATGTCATTAAATGCATATGGCCTAAGTAGGAATAGTACAGCTATGACAGGAAGTACACAATAGCTTTGACAGGGATGCAAAGAGAGAGACAAGACAACACTTGAGTCTGGTAAGATATGTAAGGGATAAACACTGACACTGTCCTTTTTGGGGGGGAAATAATGGACGACGCGGAGGCCCTCCACGGAGTTCCAGATCATGTATAGAGCGGAGCCGTTTATCCCACCCATACCACGGTTGCCAAACAAAACTAAAGCACAAATTTACTGGTCGAAATGACTTTTAGCGATACTTTCAGTCGATAAGCAAATTCATACCATTTCATCCTTCCACTAAACCTGGTCGTTCGTTCTATTGGTTAGGTTGCCAGAGACGTGCACCAGTAGTTCATTCTACTTGTTCGATTGCTACGCAGGCTGGAAACGTTCTTATTCACTGCCTTCTAGCTAGCCAATCACAGCTAACAAAGTCACGTCAAACAGTGCCGCGAGATTAACAGCATCGGCTTAAGCTGTTTTCTAGTGACATTTACATGGATAAATCCATAACAAGTAGCCTATGCAGATGAGGGATTTCGGCGGGTACAGAAAAAGTTCCTGTCTCGCCAGGAGTCAGGACACTGTTCCTTACTGTTCATTGGCATTGCAAATCAAACACTAGGCTCGACGATAGCTAAATTGTTTGTTGCTAGAAAATCTGCCAATATGACAACCAAATTCAACAATTACTGAAAACAGCTGGTCAAATGTAAAAACATGTTGGAGTATGAGAGCACGAGCGTGACTTGCGTCATGACTGCAACATAGTAAAAGAGGGACCAGAGAAAATCATGCTCAATGCTCACTACCTTAAGGTCATCAGATGCTGTAAAAAAAAAGAAGTCTCTAGAAACAAATATTTTTTTACCTTTAGTTGACTAGTCAGTTAAGAACAAATTCTTATTTACAATGACGGCCTAGCCCGGCCAAACCCTAACGATGCTGGCCAATTGTGCGCTGCCCTATGGGACTCCCAATCACGGTCGGTTGTGATACAGCCTGGAATCGAACCAGGGTCTGTAGTGAAGCCTCTAGCACTGAGATGCAGTGCCTTAGACAGCGGTGCCACTCGGGAGCCCAAATCAATGCTTTTTCGTTGTTGGACCTCCGTCTCCAATGAAACGCAAATCCATGAGCTACTTGCTATGGGTGTCACTGTTATTGGCTTCACGACTGACATTTGGACCAGCGATGTCAGCCCCATGAGCATGCCGAGTCTGACAGCACAGTGGGCTGACGAGGATTTTGTACTGAGGAAAGCCGAATGAGCTGGTTCTCTTACCGCTGCTGCCAGTTCAATGGCATTTGAGAACATGATTGAAACATAAACACTCCTAGCTCCATTCGAACAACTGACTCAAAATAATTCCCTCTGTCATGGCATTGAAACATCCTGCTCAACAAATCTTCCGACACAGACTGTGGGGTTAAAACTTGCAAAAGTACTCTACTAGAGGCTGTGAACAATCGATTCGGTGGCATTCTCTCTGAGCCTCTATACTGTGTCACCACCATGCTCGATGCTAGGTACAAGGGCCGCTACTTCGATGCAGACAAGAAACAGGGTTTACGTGAAATGTTACAGACACAGCTGGACGAGATGGAAACGGACACAGTGACAGTGCGCACCGACGAAGAGGGCCCACGACAGAAGAGGCCACGGACAGACAGAGATGAAACATCACTGCTTGACATGTATAATGAAATCCCTGTTGAGAATGAAACGACTGAACAAATGAACAACAAAACAGCACAGCAAGTAAGTGAAAGAAATAGGTTTTGATTATGTTTTACTGGTAATGGGGACATACCTAAATGCCAACTAAATAACTTTTTGGTCAGTGTGTGTGTGTGTGTGTGTTTAAACTATTTAACTGTACTAGAATGCTTAAAAGGCTGCACCAATTTTAAATATCAGTATTGTTTTTTTTGTCAAGGAAAATATGTKATATCGGTGCATCCCTACGGCATGGTGCAGTGATTTAGAACAGTAAAAAGGTGCCTATTGTTGGAACTACTTCAGAGATGTCCGATACCTTTTCCAACTGTCCGCAAATATGTTATTAACGCCCACTCTAGAATCCCTTTCTAGCCAATCAGAATGGAGTATTCAGCAATGCCGTGGTATAAATGACAGATATCGCCAGGTGTACTACAGTGTTTCCTCTGACACATTGGTGTGGCTGGCTTCTGGGTTGGATGGGCATTGTGTCAAGAAGCAGTGCGGCTTGGTTGGGTTGTTTCTGAGGACGCATGGCTCTCGACCTTCGCCTCTCCCGAGTCCGTAKGGGAGTTGCAGCGATGAGACAAGACTGTAACTACTACCAATTGGATACCACGAAATTGGGGAGAAAAAGGGGCATTTAAATTTTTTTTATACAAAATAAATAAAAAACGACAGATATAAGACGGAACACCCTCACAGTATGGAGACCTAATCTAAAAAAAGATTCTTACCTGCAGCTGGAGTGTCTTGTAGACTTTAGCCTCCAGTTTCTGTCCAGCCTTCTCCAGCTCCTCAGCTACAACACACAGACAGGCACAGAAATGAGCGATGCATCGTTTACGCTTACACCCATTCACACACAAACCATCATTTACCTCTCTGTCGGAGCGTGGCAGCGAGCGGCAGGAGATATGACGTGTAGTAAGCCAGGTGCGTGTTCTTAACGTGATCGCGTATGACAGGGATCAACCAACTACGAGGGAACTCCAGATTGTCTCTGCCAACACACACACACACAAAATTATTAACCTGGTCAACTCTGAAAAGACACAATACAAACTAACAATACAATCCACTAACGTAATAAACAGCTATAACTTAGTAACAAACAGTAATCACAGTAGCAGACATACTCCAGTCCAGTGATGTTGAGCGGTACAGCGTTCAGCAGTACTTCAGGTCCCATGCTCTCTACAGCACCACCGACAGCCAGGTCCAGCTCACCACAGAACGGGAACCGAGGGGTGGCGCGTAGGTCCGCTAGAGACTGGAGAGACTGAGAGAAACAAAGGTAAAATGATTGTCCAGTTCTATAACGAGTGGTAAGTATTTAGGGCATGACAAAGCCACTGTGTGTGTGTGTGTGTGTGTTAACTTGGTCCTGTCGGGGAGCGTTACCTTGGTCATGACCGGGTGCGTGCGTTTCCCTGCTGCTCTGTAGAAGCAGCCCAGCAGCTGCAGAACGAACGGCCAGGAGGCGTGGAAACGATACGACAGACCCTCCTCCACGATACTACAAGACACAGAGAGGCAGCTTAAAACTGGACATCAAACATAAATATCTATATATAAACTCCTAATTATGCCTTGACCACTGCGCGAGACAGTGAGTGAGACAGAAATTGTTCTTCCTCTCTGAAAAGCAGTTCCCACTCGCTATTTGCATTTGAGGTTTGGTCCGACATTAAAAAAAAAACTACAATAAAA
Source organism: Salvelinus sp. IW2-2015 (assembly GCF_002910315.2). NCBI lineage: Eukaryota > Metazoa > Chordata > Actinopteri > Salmoniformes > Salmonidae > Salvelinus > Salvelinus sp. IW2-2015. The sequence goes on along the minus strand of NC_036865.1, from coordinate 3,235,414 downwards.
ATCGATCATATGGACACCGAAACACATTGAGACATTACTTTAAAGTAATAGAGGAAAACTTGACCTACGTAACAATACCCTTTTTAAGTATCAACTCCCAAAATGTTGGACTGAGCAGAGCCTGCTAAGACYGGAGTATCAATGAACTATGATTGTGGAAAACTAACACTCAAATTTCATGCCGCGCGCACCGTAGTCGGTTTTCTTTCATAAATGTGCACCGAGCAAAAAAATATATTTGTATAAGGAATTGGCAACTCGTTCTCATTCTGAGAAATAAGCTTCTTCTTATCCAGGTAGGCCATTTGATTTCAACATCTGAAGAAAGTGAACAGGGTATGTTATTCCAACAGTTGGAGACCGACGAGGGTGTATTCATAACTYCTCAACTGTTATACCTTGTAGGCAAACAAATAGATCAGAGGTGGCTAGACTTTAAATATAAAGATTAGCTGGCTACTCGGTGGGCTTGTCCTTGAGAGATAGTTAATACAGGTCTCATAAACAGTCTATAATGCCTGCTACCAGAAGTTGGTCATTAACAGCAGATGTGCATGTTACACTTGTAACAAAAAGGTCATTTTCATAGACTTGAAAGCCAGATCAGTGACTATTGCAAAACAAAAACAGGTTCAACTATTTTGACATAACAATTAAACTATTAGTGGGTCTTATGGTTGAAGTCTTTTGCCCTGAATTCATTKGATTATTCCTGACTGTTTSAAATACCTTTAATTATGCAACAAAGCTTATTTAGCAAAAAAAGAAGAAGAAGAGAACATGAATCGGCTATAAGTTTTATGCCATATCAACCAGCCCTAGTGAGCGAGCACACTATCCCTAGGTGAGTGTGTATGTGTGTGTTCTCACCGGAACATCTTGCAGACGTAGGAAGGGTTTCCAGAGGAAGCGGTGAGGCTGACGGGGCCGATCTCCTCCATGTGAGGGGCCACACACTCCGACAGCAGAGTCTACAGCACACACACACACAGTTAGGGCCACTTAACAGGGTAGGTGTAAACAAAGTGGTGAGCTTGAAGTATGTTACCTTGAGTGTATTGGTGGCAGCAGAGACGACCTGTGTGTGAGGTGACAGGAGGCAGGACATGGCTGTGGAGAAGAGACGAGGGAGATGACCCAGACTTAGAGACGACTGAACACTGAGGAGAGAGAGAGAGAGTGAACATTCAGTTAAATAAAAATAAGAATTAATTTTTACTGCTGCAGGGGTAGTGTACTCCGGTGTAGTGTACACTCCCGGGTACAGTACCCTACCTGGCCAGGTGAACGTGGGCTTTCTCCATGACAGCCAGCCAGGCTAGTAGAGGCTGCAAGTCATTCTCACTGGGCAGGTAGTCATACAGGGCCTGAAGAGAGAAAGAACATAACACAGCACCGTTAACCCAATTAACCATTTTCAGCCCAGGTTTACAGTGCGAAGGGGTTATGAACATGTGGTGGTGTTTTTGGATCCCAGGCTGCGACTTTAGCTTTGTGACCTTACCGTGATGATCTGAGCATTGAGTTCAGCAGACAGGGTAGCAGGGTTGGGTTTCCCACTGAACAGCTTATGGAAGGCCTGCATGGCACATGCTGTCACCAACTAGAGATAGAAAGCAGGGAGAGGTCAGTTTGGGAAGGTGAGGTGTGTGTGTGTGTGTGTGTGTGTGTGTGTGTGTGTGTGTGTGTGTGTGTGTGTGTGTGTGTGTTCTCACCACGTGGCTGAGGGTCATCACCCTGAGAAGAGTCTCACAGCAGGACTTGACGGCATTGAGAGGGAAGGTGACCATGAGGTCCTTCAGGAGACCCAGGACGTGCAGGGTGGTGGTGTCCTCCTTACTGCCTGAATAAAATAAAAAAAACACAGAGAAGCTTAATTAAAGGGTCATGTAAAGGGGACTTGAGTTCTCTAGCTTTGCTTCAGAACTTCTTAACGACAGTGTTGCAGTAGCACAATCACAAGCCCTGTCAATCAAAGCTTCGAGAGTACAGAGTTAAAACAGCGGACCTCCATAACAAATAAAAATTATAGACGTAAATCGTTGCCTCTGCGCTCAAATGAAACCATGGACAAAAAAAAAATCCCTAAAGGTCGGGGGTTGTACCTCCTGCCTGTTCAATCTCTTTGATGCAGAACTTGGCGGCCATCGCGGCAGCGGGGTGGTGGGTCGGGGCGTTGTCTGTAAACAGTAAGTCGCTGCCTCTCAGGATGGAACACAAACCGTGCTGCGCTGCTTTACGGATCTGAGGTGGAGAGTGGAAACAATTGATTACCAAATGATTGTGAATAGAAGGTACTGTGTGTGTGTGTGTGTGTGTGCTCGGGCGGGCGCACGTACCTTGGGCTTGCTGTGGACAGTGAAGCTGAGTAGACCGTGGTATGTCTGCAGAGTCGATGGGTAACTCCACACTGTAACATCCTGCTTCCGCAAAAGAGTGGAGAGGCACGACAGAATCTGGAGAAAGAAAACACGCGTTGAAAACTTGACTTAAAATGATGTTAAATGGTACCTGCCGGACGGACACACACACTCACCCATCTGAGTGCGGAGGCGGACTCTGAGCTGGCCAGGGTGGACATGACGTCCATCAGGGCTTTGGCCGTGTCAGAGAACTTAGAAATCAACACTGGTGCTGGAACCCTGAGGGACACAACAGACATATTCAAATCACTTAACAAATACTTCAACACATAGACCACAGTCAGACCTAAGACAGTAGGCAGGTTTCCATTGACCCAGGTCTATTTGACAAAAGCATTGGCGCAAAAAATATAATTGCGACATGTGTAATGGAAATGGCAGATATCGGAGACCTTTTTTTAAAGAGGCCGGTAGACGTACTGCCAAATTCTCTTAAACGTTGGAGGCGGCTTATGGCAGAGAAATTAACATTTAATTCTCTGGCAACAACTATGGTGGACATTCCTTCAGTCGAGATGCCAATTGCAGTGTCCCTCCAATTGCACACTGGCCTTTTATTGTCCCCAGCACAAGGAGCACCTGTGTAATGATCATGCTGTTTAATCAGCTTCTTGATATGCCACAACTGTCAGTTGGATGGATAATCTTGTGTGCACAAAATTGAGAAATAAGTTTTTTGTGCACATGGAACAACTCAGTGTTGGTCTCATGAAACATGGGACATACACTTTATATTTTTGTTCAGTATAAATGAAAACACACCCTAGCAGGTAAATGTCGGATCTATTTTTCTAAATGTCGACAACAACAAAAAAATCACTGGACAAATTTATGGAAACATAGCTAGTGACCACAGTTAGCATGGGTGAGAGCTGTGATAAACTGTGGGACTAACCGCTTCATAACCAGGTTGAGGAGGTAGGCCACAGCAGCCAGAGACTCCCCTGAATCCACTGCCTCCAGGGTGGTCATCTGAAACCAGAGAGAGAGAGAGAAAGACACACACACACACCAAGTTTAGTCTGAAAACAAACTATTCTGATTGACTTCAATGCAGGAGCAGAAAGCAACAGAGAATAACATTCATCTTAATATGCCTCCAGTTCTTACGCACTTGCAAGCATCCAATGCAATTACACCTTTGTAGGAGGGTCATTCATCTAGTAARATTCAAACTATGATAGACAGGCATAAGCAGTCATTAGGCCCTACTCACCAGAGCGGCAAAGTACTCTGTTTCCGTCTCCTTCCCTCCATGAGATCGAATCACCTCAGTCACCGCAGCCAGCACTGCACATATCTATGGGACGAGACAGATACGAATAGTGAATATTTTTAGCAAGCTATTGGTTTAGACCCTATGCAGCTGAGGTTAACAATACTATAATACAACAGTGAAGCACAGTTACTGTCYGCTTCTGTTGTATCATTTTCATGTCACCTTTATTTAACTAGGCAAGTCAGTTAAGGACAAATTCTTATTTACAATGACGGCATACCCTGGCCAAAGCTTAACATACAATGCATTCGGAAAGTATTCAGACCCCTTGACCTTTTCCACATTTTGTTACGTTACAGCCTTGTTCTAAAATTGGTTAAATACATTTTTTCCTCATCAATCTACACACAATACCCCATAATGACTAAGCGAAAACATGTTTAGAAATGTTTGAAAACGTATTAACAGAAATACCATATTTACATAAGTATTCACACCCTTTGCTATGAGACACGAAATTGAGCTCAGGTGCATCCTGTTTCCATTGACCATCCTGTGGTAAATTCAATTGATTGGACATGATTTGGAAAGGCTTAACTGTCTATTTAAGGTCCCACAGTTGACAGTGCATGTCAGAGCAAAAACCAAGCCATGAAATCGAAGGAATTGTCCGTAGAGCTCCGAGACAGGATTGTGTTGAGGCACAGATCTGGCGATGGGTACCAAAATATTTCTGCAGCATTGAAGGTCCCCAAGAACACAGTGGCCTCCATTCTTAAATGGAAGAAGTCTGGAAACACCAGGACTCTTCCTAGAGCTGGCCGCCCGARCAAACTGAGCAATCGGGAGAGAAGGGCCTTGGTCAGGGAGGTAACCAAGAACCCGYTGGTCTCTCTGACAGAGCTCTAGAGTTCCTCTGTGGAGATGGGAGAACCTTCCAGAAGGACAACCATCTCTGCAGCACTCCAATCAGGACTTTATGGTAGAGTGACTAGATGGAAGCCACTCCTCAGTAAAAGGCACATGACACCGGGCTTGGAAAAGGCAACCAAAGACTCTCAGACCATGAGAAACAAGAAAACCAAGATTGAACTCTTTGGCCTGAATGACAAACGTCACGTCTGGAGGAAACCTGGRACCATCCCTACGGTGAAGCATGGTGGCAGCATCATGCTGTGGGGATGTTTTTCAACAGCAGGGACTGGGAGACTAGTCAGGATCGAGGGAAAGATGAATGGGAGACTAGTCAGGATCGAGGGAAAGATGAATGGAGCAAAGTACAGAGAGATCCTTGATGAAAACCTGCTCCAGAGCGCTCAGGACCTCAGACTGGGGTGAAGGTTCATCTTCCAACAGGACAACGACCCTAAGCACACAGCCAAGACAGCGCAGGAGTGGCTACGGGACAAGTCTCTGAATGTCCTTGAGTGCTCGAGCCCAGTCTTGAACATCTCCAGAGAGACCTGAAAATAGCTGTGCAGTGACGCTCCCCATRCAACCTGACAAGAGCTCGAGAGGATCTGCAGAGAATATTAYGAGAAACTCTCCAAATACAGGTGTGTTAAGCTTGTAGCATCTTACCCAATAATACTTGAGGCTGTAATCTACGCCAAAGGTGATTCAAAAAAGTACTGAGTAAAGGGTCTGAATACTTATGTAAATGTAATTTCAGGTTTTTATTTTTAAATAAATTGCAAACATTTCTAAAAAACTATTTTTGCATTGTCATTATGGGGTACTGTGTAGATTGATGGAACAAAAACAATTGAATCATTTTTAGAATGCTGTAATGTAACAAAATGTGGAAAAAGTCAAAGGGTCTGAATGCTTTCCGAATGCACTGTACGTACACTGTTACCAGGTCATTTAGAGAAGTACAGTCCCCCAGAGTTACACACCTCTTTATGGGCAGCCGAGTTGGACTCCCAGAAGCGCTGCACCTTTCTGAAGGTGAGGTTAGAGCAGTCTGACAACCCGCTGAGGAAGGTCCCTGCGCTCCTCTCTGAAAGGGCCTGCTCTGCAGTCTCCTCCATACAGGCATCTCCCCGGTCACCCCTCTCCAGGGCTCCTGCCTGCAGCTCGTTGTGCAGTTTGAGTGCATCAACAGTCAGGTCACTCTTCTCTGGAGAGCGAGAGAAGATATCAGTATCTAAGGGTCATGTACTACTGACTGACATTCGGTCATCTTAGTGGATGATGGTTTTAAAATTGGGTAATGCAATTACAAATTCAATAATTTTCTAATCGAGTGACAATGCCCAAGAAGCCTGTGTTTGGAGGATATTATGGCACCGGTGTTAGGCCCAAGACAAAGTCGAGGGCCGGCAAACCATGCCAATATGTCCTACACACCAGCTTCGAGAGCATTATCACTTTATACAACGAGTCACCAACATATTCAAATAATGATTGACATAATTTAATTAAAAACCTTATTTAGATGAATTTATTCATACTATTTCATTCTTCCAAAAGATATAGTCCCGAAACACATCAAGGGTTGCTACACAAGCCGACTGGTCGTTCTATTGTTTCGGTTGCCAGAGACGGGACCCAGTCGTTCAGTCTTTTTTGTTCTGTATCTATGGACGCGACCCTGTCGTTCGTTCCAAATGTTCCATTGCCTTCTTATCCCTTGCTTGCTGGATAGTCAACTACGGCCAACTCACAGTCACGTCAAACATTGCAGACAGAATAACAACAGTAGCTGCATTTGTTTGAGCTGTTTTCTAGTGACATTTATTTGGATACATCCGTAACAATGAGCTAATGAGGCACGATTTCAGCTAGCACAGAAACTGTGCTCTCTAGGTGGACACTGTTGTTCAGAGGAGRTAGCCAACAACACAGCTAACAACTTCAAACTGAAGCTGGAAAGACGGCAAACTAGCTGRACTTCTTTTCATTTGACCTTTTTTCAATTTACATTTCTTTGTTTATATCCATAAAAACTATGTCAGCTGATTCGTGAATTCGACTGGTTGAGAAACACTGCCTGCCTACCTCTCTCTCGACCCCTAACGTTACACGTTCATTACTATGGACAGTTGGGAGATCGAATTTGAATATTTTAACAATGTTGCAAATGTCGGAGAGAGACAGTAAGGTTTACACAAATCTCCGCTGTTGAAAACTAAAACTTAGTCTAAAATAAGTGCGATAAAGTCTAGATGCTTTTTATAGTGGAGATCAAGTGCCTGTGCTGATYAGACGGTGGATTGCGCAGTCAGATGGAACAGAGTAAATAGGCATTTTAATGTCATAGATTTTGCCGGTGGAATAGACACCGGCTGGAATGCGCTTTTAACCAATCAGCATTCAGGAWCAGACCCACCCGCTGTATAAACMCAGTTCTTAATTAAGCATGACGGATCACGTGGTTTATTGCTTAACTATAGAGACTGAAGGATGTACAATAGGTTGTTGTTTTGGGGTCGAAAGTTTAGAAATATTCTATGAAATAGTGTATTGCACAAACAAAACGTTCTAGGTCACGATGCCCCAACCATAAAACAGTCCAACGCCCGTAACATAGGATCGTGTTAGTTAGACAACTATGGTCGGCACTAGGCTAGTTGGAGCTAGCGTATGATATGGCTAATGTCAGCATAGCTGCATTATTAACCCAGCAATGAGAATGGACTCAAACGACATTGACAACTTTCCAGAAAGTTAGCAACGTTACAAAAGTTGAAAACAGCTAGCCTTTCTTTGTTTAGAAAATGTGTAGACAGACTGCATGCTAGCTAACTTCACTGGGTGYCTGGCTGACTTTCCACGTGTTGTCTCGTCTCAGGCCGAACACGCTGCAAATGCTTACCCGAGGGGCGGCTGAAGAAACGGCTTTTGGCAGCCTGTCTGAATCGGTTCGTCTGGGGGTTCGAGTCGCTGCTGTGTCCCTTTTTCCATCGCTTCAGTTTCGATGCGGCCCCAGATTTTAATTTTCCAGATTTCACCATATTTTCAAATAATACTAACCACTCTGGATCAGCAAAGCATTTGTCGCAAGTGGCTCTGTCGCTTTCCTGATGACGTGGCGGGGATGCGATCGCCAGTCTTCTTCTTCTTCTATGGGTTTTATGTCAGACTACAACCCAAAAAGGTTTATTACTGCCACCAACTGGACGGGGTTGAAAAAACTACAAATAAATAAAACCCATACGTGACAGGGAAAACTAACTTAATCCAACCAAAATAAAACAATTAAAAACATTTTCAAATCTCCCTTCTCAGGCTCTATGACCTGAGAGGATGGTATGGCTTTTGACATTACTCCATGCAACTCCTCAGCCGAGAAGTCTTTCAGTCCAAGGAACCGTTCCGCCGCATCCACAATAATATCTATTTTCCTGGACTTCCTTTCCACCTTGACAGTGCAATTAATCACCACAGTCTACGCCTGTGCATTGACTATAGAGGTTTCAATCAAATCACGGTGAGGTACAGTTACCCGCTACCTCTTATCGCCACGGCGATTGAGTCAATGCACGGGGGCGCTTCTTCACGAAACTGGATCTCAGGAGTGCGTATAACCTGGTGCGTATCTGGGAGGGAGACGAATGGAAGACAGCGTTTAGTACCACCTCAGGGCATTATGAGTACTTAGTCATGTTGTATGGGTTGATGAATGCTCCATCAGTTTTCCAATCCTTTGTAGACTAGATTTTCAGGGACCTGCACGGGCATTCTGATATACTCCGCTACACGCGCCGAGCATGTGTCCTTGGTACGCAGGTTACTTGGACGACTGTTGGAGCATGACCTGTATGTCAAGGTTGAGAAATGCCTCTTTCAGCAGGCCGTCTCCTTCCTAGGGTATCACATTTCCACATCAGGAGTGGAGATGGAGAGTGACCGCATTGCAGCCGTGCCGACTCCCACCACGGTAAAGGAGGTGCAGCGATTTTTAGGGTTACTAGCAGAGATTTATCTGGGGTTTTGGCCAGGTGGCTGCTCCCATTACCTCACTGCTGAAGGGGTGTCTCGTACGGTTGCAGTGGTCGGCTGAGGCGGACAGAGCTTTTGGGCAGCTAAGAGCTCTGTTTACCTCGGCTCCCATGCTGGCCCATCCGGATCCCTCCCTGGCATTCATAGTGGAGGTGGACACATCCGAGGCTGTGATAGGATCCGTCCTCTCACAGCGCTCGGGTACGCCACCAAAACTCCGCCCCTGTGCTTTCTTTTCGAAGAAGCTCAGCCCAGCGGAGCGTAACTATGATGTGGGGGACCGAGAGCTGTTGGCTGTGGTTAAAGCGTTGAAGGCGTGGAGATTTTGGCTTGAGGGGGCTAAACACCCTTTCCTCATCTGGACTGACCACTGCAACCTGGAGTACATCCGGGCAGCGAGGAGACTGAATCCTTGTCAGGCAAGGTGGGCCATGTTCTTTACCCGTTTTGTGTTTACCCTGTCCTACAGACCTAGAATATGAAGGCAGATGCACTGTCCTGGCTGTACGACACAGAGGAGCGGCCCATGGATCAGACTCCCATACTCCCCACCTCCTGCCTGGTGGCGCCGGTAGTGTGGGAGCTGGACGCGGACATTGAGTAGGCGTTGCGTACAGAACCCGCTCCCATCCAGTGTCCCGCTGGGCATCTGTACGTCCCGTCTGCTGTTTGTGACCGGTTGAATTATTGGGCCCACATGTCACCCTCCTCTGGTCATCCTGGGATCGTTCGGACAAGGCGATGTTTGAGCGGGAGGTACTGGTGGCCCACTTTGGCTAAGGATGTGAGGGTTTATGTTTCCTCCTGCTCAGTGTGCGCCCAGTGTAAGGCTCCTAGGCACCTGCCCAGAGGTAAGCTACACCCCTTACCTGTTCCACAGCGGCCTTGGTAGCATCTGTCGGTGGATTTTCTGACTGATCTTCCGCTCTCACAGGGTAACACCCCGATCCTGGTCATTGTGGATCGAGTCCTGTCGTCTCCTCCGTCTGCCAGGTCTCCCTACGGCCCTACAGACTGCGGAGGCCTTGTTTACACACGTCTTCCGGCACTACGGGGTGCCTGAGAATATAGTGTCTGATCGGSGTCCCCAGTTCACGTCTAGGGTCTCGATCAGCCTTTCTTCAGGGTTTCACCCTGAGAGTATTGGGCAGGTGGAGAGAGTGAACCAGGATGTGGGCAGGTTTCTGCAGTCCTATTGCCAGGACCGGCCGGGGGAGTGGGCGGCGTTCGTGCCCTGGGCCAAGATGGCACAGAACTCGCTTCGAGTCACGACTTCTGCCAAAGTTGGTCCCTCTCCTTGTTCGGGCGGCGTGCGGCGGTCGAAGTCACCGACCTACTAGCCATCGCTGATTCATTTTCCATTGGTTTTGTCTTGTCTTCCATCACACCTGGTTCCAATTCCATCAATTACATGTTGTATATTTAACCCTCTGTTCCCCCCCCCATGTCCTTGTCGGTAATTGTTTCTTGTAGTGCTATGGCAACAGTATGCTGGTATTTACCGGGTAACAGTATGCTGCCAGTACGCACCTCACTACAATCAGGGTATAATGATAAACCCTGGTGCAAAAACTCGACTTACCTAATTGCGGCCCACTTTTTGTAAGAAAACCACTCAATTTCGTCTCTACGTTATATTGGCATCGAACATGTCACCCTCCCTAGGAGAGAGGGTGACCTCGACAATTTATTGTTAAAACGAGTGGCTGCCTGGATCTTTAATTTAAAGACCCTTGCTCCCTTCGGTCTCAACGTAGACTTTGATCTGAAGCCATTCTTGTGATTTTGCTATTGTAAATGTTTGTAGGCTTATGTAGCCAAATTGTATCTATGATTGTACGCTATCCATTTATGTGAATTAATGAGAATTAACCAATGATATCAGGCCACACCTGGCCATGATTACAGGCATCTGTGTGTCTTTTGACACTGTATTAATGAGTCATCCCGAAGTGTTTGTCATTATACCCTGATGAAGACAGCTTGTCTGTCGAAACATTGGACATAAATATTTTTGCATCTGAGCTCCTAGAGTCTGAGCTCCTGCGGCTCTCCTTTATTTTTTTAGATAGCTAGCTATCTAATTATGATAGGAAAACCTAACGTTAGCTTGAGAGTTACACGCTGACCATACCGCCCGTGTCACATGCGCGAGCGTTGCAAAATAAATGTACACATACATGTTATTCAATCGTTGCACCCACACTGCTTGCACGCGTCAACGAGTGTCTGCGTAGCCAGACGCTAAAATAGTTATTGGTTCTATTTGTGATGCTTGATGTGCTGCGAGTCCGGCCTCTCCCATCTCCTCATTGGTTTTTAGGAGTGTTAGGTTCTAAATATCAGAGTAAGAACTCGACGGACTCTATGAAAGCTTAAACCAAATRTATTCACCCCAAAGCGTCGAACAGCTGAACAGACAAAGACACATTTCCAATAGTGGTGGTATATATACCCCAATTTTGGGTAGAATCTCCTCCTTCTCTCTAAACACTGCATCTCTGTTGCTAGGCAGGAAATTAAGTGACGTGGGCAATAAACTGTTCCTTCTCCTTTAACGTGACCTGACCTCGGCCCCCTTCATCACTAATCCACGGCTCCCCACCCTTGTCAGTGCCTGCTAACATGTGATAGTTTTCCCTGCACTCAGCACATTCCAAGCTTAATTGCCTCCACCATATACCTTCCTCCTACAGATAACCATTAACTTCTGGTGTAGACCCTAGACTATGGCACCCCTCATGTCTCTATTATAACTAATGATTAATAATATTTAAAACGTTAGTTTACTTTAATGTAGAAGTAAGATAGAAACTGGCTGACTCATGAAGTGCTAATTTAAAATTAGCAGACTGGTAGGACTAATGTTATTTGGCTAGTAGGGATAACGCTAGCATGCTAGTTGGCTAGCAACCGTGCAACTGATTTGTAACAATATATTCATAAAGTATTTGCTTGTAAGTTGGCTGAAAATTACATTGAAACCAGTATTCATGATGAGTGCAAACATTTTCTTTTAATTTGGTTATACTTTTGAAGTTACTTCTGTCGAAGTTTACATTATAGGGAACAGACTGGCTTGCCGGGTCCTCCATATTACTTCAAACCCCTCAAACGTTTTTCCGTTATGACTTCGGAATTCTGATCAGTTTTATGTAATAACTCAAAAAATCGAAAAGTGAGGTGTAACTTTGTATTAGGACTAAAGAGGTTAATACGTTTAAATTGCTATCATTGAACATTTGAAGCTAGTCGTATTGATTGTATTACAAATAGCAGTATAGTAGTCTTTAGTGGGATAGTGACAATAGAAGTAGTGAATAGTAATAGTAGTAATAGTAGCAGCAGTGAGCGACTATGGTAGTAGTGAGCCTGGCATGCCAAATAGTGGGAGATTCTCAAATTGGAGAAAGTCAATCCTCTCCTCGACTTCTCTGTCCTCCTCTCCTTTGTGACCTGGAAACCGTTGAGGGGCCGAGGAGTGTCAATTCATTAGTATCCTTTCAATGGCTAGCTTGTAAGCGTTTTAAAATCCTCCACATCTATTTTAAATCAGTTATTAGTTTCTCGAAGGAGAAAAGCATGACCACATTTAAAAACAATACTTTACTTATCTTTTTGTATCTATAAAATGTCTTGCACAACTAGCTTTATTCATTTTTATCACTTTACACGTTTATTCTGAGATTCCACCCATTCAAACATAATTGGCCTGATGACGCGCAAGTGGATAAGGAGTCTCATTTCATACAAGTGCATTTGTTTCCACGGTCCCTCTCCTCACCGCCTCTCCTCGATTAGTTTTGACCTTTTTCAAAAGGAGGCAAGGAGAGAGGACGGAAGAGAGGAGGCAGGCGGAGAGTAAAACCAATTGAGATTCTCCCAGCGTAGGTAGCATAAGTGTAACCACATGTAACATACCGTATGGTTTCGCATTAGAATACGCATCAAAAGTCCTAACTTAACTACAATAAAAAAAACTTTTGGACAGCTAAAGGAAGACACAATTTGTCATGAAAAATGACCGTTTCTAGATATATATTCTTTGAGTGTAATAAAAAAAAATATATATTCGGGGCCTCCCGGGTGGCGCAGTGGTCTAGAGCACTGCATCGCAGTGCTATGCTGCCCCACCAGAGTCTGGGTTCGCGCCCAGGCTCTGTCGCAGCCGGCCGCGACCGGGAGGTCCGTGGGGCGACGCACAATTGGCTTAGCGTCGTCCGGGTTAGGGAGGGTTAGGGAGGGTTTGGCCGGTAGGGATATCCTTGTCTCATCGCGCTCCAGCGACTCCTGTGGCGGGCTGGGCGCAGTGCGCGCTAACCGAGGGCACAAATATTCATACACTTTCCAGCATTTTCTCCATACTTGGTTCGAAAAATACAGTAGATGTAAATCAAATTAGCTATTTTCACCTTATAAACCGGTATATTCACCTTTTCATCAAATCGTTGACTTTTCATGAACATTGTCACGCACATTTTTTGGGGGGTTTATTAAACATATACATATACAAATATTTTAATGATCCAACAAGTATTGAAACAGTACATACACTTTAATAAATCTGTCAATATTCTTCTCTCCCATTAGGTAAAGATTAGACAATAGATAGGGTACAAATAGATTGGCTTTCAGTATAGATAGAGATCCAATAGAATATTTGTATCATCAGGCAGGACACTTTCCACTGTTCAAAGTTCCACAAGGACAAACTCACAAGGAATGACTTGTAGACAGACAGACGCATGGGAGTAAGTTCTCTTCTCCATATGCCATGTTTCTCTTCCAGTTCAGTCTACAGTTTGTCAGTGCTTTGCCAGGCTGTGCAGAATTTGTGTATTTTTACTCAGTAACAATGTGGGCTCATTAGGAAAATATTGGGTAATACAAAAAAGAGGATAAGAAATACAAAAGCAAACAAACTAATTACAACATTCCTTTGCAGGAACCAACAGTCCAATGTCCTGTCCACTAGGCACAAAATGGAAGAAAAGTCTTTCCACATTTCGAACCATTCTGAACATGACCAATGAGAAACGTTGCAAAATGTTTTGTTACGTTTTCCTACGGTGTGCACTAATGAACATGACCCTGGTGTGCTTGAACTTCCAGAGGAGAGAAATAAGGCCTTGGCCAAAATTCTCCCATCCTTTTCTGCCTGCACTCCATCCCAGTCTTTCGCCAACCCTCTCTCCGTCCCCCTTTCATCTCAATCCTTTCCTCCTACTCTCCCATCCATCCTTCTCTTTCTCCATTTCTCCTCAGTTGGGCATGAGTTTGGTAACTGGTGAGTAGTTGTTGACGATGACCTGGACGACAAAGTCTTTCTGTATCTTGGTGTCCTGGAGTCGGATCTTGTCTGTGAGCAGTTTACCTGCAAAGAACCATCGTTGGTGGGCCACTTCGATGTCCTCCTGCCCCTCCAGGACTGTCTTCAGCTGGGAGATGGAGTCTGACATGGAGGCGCTTATACGAAGGTCCTTACCTGTGGAGGACAGAGACATTGGTCAAGTTACTTCTACAATCAAGGGTCTGTTCAAGAATGGGGAATGGTGTCAACTCTATTCATTATATTTCTACCTGCAACGTTCAAAACGTTGCCCTCACTGTATAAACCAGTTGCACACTGCACTCAATCAGTTCACTGTTTGTAGGGTAGTGAATGGAGAGGAGGGGAGTTGGGAATAGTGGGACATCAGAGCAAGTAAATCGACTCTAGACTAGAGCAGGGTTTCCCAAACTCGGTCTTGGGGCTCCCCTTAGGTGTACGTTTTAGTTTTTGGCCTAGAACTACACAGCTGACTCAAATGATCAAAGCTTGATGATAAGTTGGTTATTTGAATCAGCTGAGTAGTGCTAGGAAGAAGAAAAGAAATGTGCACACAGGGTTCCCAGGACAGATTTTCTGAAAACCCTGGACTAGAGAGAGTTTGAGAGTCGAACTGCTCAGAATCACTAATGCACAAATCGCTATAATGTAATCAAGATTAGCAATTCTGTGCCTCGCCTTGTGTAACGGCTTTCGTCTTCCTCCTCGTCTGAGGAGGAGAAGTTAGAAGGATCGGAGGACCAATGTGCAGCGTGGTAATTGTTCATCTTGTTTAATAAAAGTGAACACTCAAAATACAAAAAAACAACAAATGTGAAAAACCGAAACAGTTCTGTCTGGTGCAGACACACGAAGACTGAAGACAACCACCCACAAAACCCAACACAAAACAGGCTACCTAAATATGGTTCCCAATCAGGGACAACGATTGACAGCTGCCTCTGATTGAGAACCATATCACGCCAAACACAGAAATAGCAAAACATAGAAATAGAAACAGAGACTGCCCACCCCAACTCAGGGTAGGGTGTAGAGCTGGGACAATAAACGGAAAATGATCGACATCAACCACTTATCACAGGCATTTTGCTGATATTGTTRGTTTGAAATTAAATAAATGTGCTAATCTGGGTGATTGTTAATGGGCCACTTGAAGGCTACAACCACCAAAATAGCAGTAGTATTTTAAAGGATAATAAAAAATAAAAAACAGTGGCGGATATTAATGTTATAAACTTATCGTTTTATTTATCGTTTTCACCTCAACTCATGCAATTTATCGCAATGTGAATTTTTGTCACATCGCCTGCTCTAGCCTTGTGTCTCTTACCGCATGAGAGTCGAACTCGTAGCTGGAACTCCTCTTTGGGAAAGGCGGGAGGCTTCTTCTGCTCCTTTTGATTGGGAGCTTCGTTGTCGTTGGCGCGTTCAGTGATGAGATTGGCGGGAGGGGTTAGAGTGTACGCAGGAAGCTGGTATCGGTTCCCCAGTTCGTCATAACTCTCTGTAAGAGTACCTGAAGATGACAGATAAAGACACAGAACATACCTCAGTAGCAGGCCCGACTGAAGTCAACCAATAGCCTCTAGAGACCCCTAGACTAGGAGTGGCCAACCCTACCCCTGGAGATACCGTCCCCCACTGTCTCCTTACTGTCTATGTAGCTAAAATACTTGAGATCCTCTCATGCTGCCCATAACTATTATATAACCACACATCACATCTGGGAGGATCCACACCGCTCTCTCACTTGAGTATATTACCTTGTTATTTACAGATGATCTCATGTTGCTCTTCTGTAGCTTTGTCAACTATGTGTGTTTTCTATACGTGTTTGCACCTCTCCCTGTAGGCTTTACAGACACTCCCCACSCCCTGGCTGCAACCCTTTTAATTTAGTGTACCCTGTGGGCACAACCCATGTGGAATTCCGAGTCTGGCAGCGTTTGGAACAGGGATGCAACCTGGCGAGGGCCCAAAAATGTGACACTTTTTCTTTTTTGCACTGAAACATGCAAACAATCCATGCTAGGGGGAAATGCAGGTTTAAACTAAACAACAAAGAATATGATCTACATGATCAGTCTCTATGTGTAAAATAAAAAGTGGTTAATGTGAACCTAACTCACGGCAAAAAAATGTAAAGAAAGCAATCCAATGTTATTTGTTGCCTAGACTTTACTGCAAATGACACTCAAGTCTTGAGAATAAAAATACACGAATATTGCAGATAGCCATGACAGCCTTTATAATAGAACACTTGTGACCACACATATATAAATATTGCACTTGGGGGGAAAAAAATCTTAAAGTAGAATGAAACAAACAGGCATAATTATTTTGCTATATTACAGTGGCCATCGATCAAGTGCACAAGGCTACATGTGTGCAAAAATAACGTTAACTGAGTATAAAATATATATAATCCCCCCCTCACTCACACACACGTGTTACTGTCAAGTTTAACACAACAAAAACAATATCTTTGGGCTACACTGCACATTATACACTTTCTGCCTGTGGACATCTGTTCTACAATGTGCCAGCAGAGCATGATACCCTTTGTTGGCATAATTGATCTCTTTCAGGCAGAGAGTACACCTGGCATACCCCTTTTATCCACTGTATTGAAAAAGTGAGAAAGAGGGAAAGTGTGTGGTGTTCCTTTCACCTTTATAGTGGCATCCAGCTTAAGCCAGGCCCAGTTTAAACCAGGCCCAGCTCCAGCTACACTTGATCCCTGAATCCACTTGTTTAACAAGCAACGCCTCATTTTCACCTAATTKTCTCATTCTGAAAATTAACCACATACTGTAGAGGGAAAACACTAGTTAACAGATAGTGATTAGTTCGTTAGCTAGTTAACTKATTTCACAGATTGCCAGGGTCCAGTAAGCAACTAAAGRYTTATAACTTGAGGAACGYCAAGGAGTCGTATASCAGTTAATACTATAGCGAATTGGTTAGGTTGCTAATGTTAGRTCATCTGATGTTGTAATGTTCGCTAGCTAGCTGTCTTTCTGGAGCGCGAGCTGATGCTGTAACTAGTAAATTGGTTGTCTCTTTCTTCAGTCGCCCGCTGCGCTGCATTCTGTTGTTCTGTGAACGATTGGCGGAGCCTTGGATACAGACAGTATTACTCCAAACGCCAATCACTCGTTCGCTTACAGCCAGTAGTGATCCAACCCCCCCCCCCTCCCCTCCCAAATTTTTATCATCAGATCTACACGAATCACATAGGTCACCTATTTTGGATTCAAAACGGCGAATTTCACTGAAAGGTGACTAGTTTGCATCCCTGTTGGAACTGCCGATCTACGGTCAAGAACGCTGAGTTCATCTCAGCCTATGCTGCCCTTCAGTCCCTTGATCTTTTGGCCCTGACGGAGACATGGATCACCCCACAGAACACTGCTAGTCCAGCTGCTCTCTCTTCATCTGACTATGTTTTCTCTCATAGTCCGAGAGCATCTGGTCATCACGGTGGTGGCACAGGGCTACTCATTTCTCCTATGTGGAGATGTTCTCTGAGGGTCATGTGTCGTCACAATCTTCACTCTCTCTTTCCCACTACTCTCCTCTTCTATCCTCTCTCCCTTCTGCTAAATCCTTCTCCCTTCTGTCTCCTGATTCWGCCTCTTCGACCCTACTCTCCTCCCTTTCCGCATCCTATGAATTGCACTGTCCCCTTTCCTCCCGGCCGGCTCCGCCCTCCCCTCTTGCTCCATGCCTGAGTTAATCATTGAGGAGCTTACAGAACAGGGCTGCTGCAGCTGAGCAAAAATGGAGGTGAACTAAATTTCTGGAGGACCTGTCATCCTTTCCCTCCTGTCTACCTTCTCTTCCTCTGTATCTGCTGCTAAAGCCACTTTCTACCACTCTAAATTTCAAGCTTCTGCCTCTAACCCTAAGAAACTCTTTACCACCTTCTCCTCCCTCCTTAATCCTCCCCCTCCATCTCTGTGGACGACTTTGTCAACTACTTTGAAAAAAAGGTTGACGACGTCCGCTACTCATTCGCTCAGCCTATTGAGTCCACTGGTCTCACTCACACAGAAAAACCCTACGCCTTGACCTACCCTCTCTCTCCAGATGACATCCTGCGACTAGTGGTCTGGCCGCCCGACAACCTAACCGCTCGACCCCATCCCCTCCTCCCTTCTCCAGACCATCTCTGGAGACCTTCTCCTATTCCTCACTTCCCTCATCAACTCATCCCTGACCACTGGCTGCATCCCCTCGGGCCTGAGCTGCTCGCCTCATCAAGAAAGCAACACTTTACTGACGTCAAAAACTATAGACCTGTATCAAGAAAGCAACACTTTACTGACGTCAAAAACTATAGACCTGTATCCCTTCTTTATTTTCTTTCCAAAACACTTGAGCGTGCTGTCTCTGATCAACTTTCTCGTTATCTCTCTCAGAACGATCTTCTTGACCCTAACCAGTCATGCTTCAAGACGGGTCACTCAACCAAGACTGCTCTTCTCTGTGTTACGGAGGCTCTCCGCAATGCCAAAGCTGACTCTCTCTCCTCTGTTCTCATCCTCCTACATCTATCCGCTACCATTGACACCGTGAACCATCAGATCCTTCTGTCCACCCTCTCAAGGCTGGGTGTCTCAGGCTATGCACACTGTTTGATTGCATCCTACCTGGCAGGCCGCTCCTACCAGGTGACGTGTAGAGGATCTGTGTTTGGACCACATACTCTCACTACTGGTGTCCCCCAGGGCTCAGTTCTAGGCCCTCTTCTCACTATATACCAAGTCACTCGGCTACATCATATCCTCACATGGTCTCTCCTATAATTGCTATGCGAATGGCACTTAACTACTTTTCTCCTTCCCCCCTTCTGACACGCAGGTGGCGACGCGCATCTCTGCGTGCCTGGCAGATATCTCTACTTGGATGTCGGCCCACCACCTCAAGCTCAAGCTCGACAAGACGGAACTGCTTTACCTCCCGTGGAAGGGCGTGACTAGGGCTGTGGCGGTCACAAAGTTTCGTCAGCTGGTGATTGTCAAGCAAATAACTGTAGGTCTCATGGTTATTTTCCGTTAATTAACATAAACACATTTAGCATCTCCTGGCTTCCACACATAGGCTACAAGCCATTTTAAAACGTCTAATTAATCCATGTAATATAACCTACACCTTCACAATAAATCAATTATTTATTTTAGAGAGGTCTAAAGAAGCATGATAAACCCAGCAAAAAAATAAACATTCAGGACCCTGTCTTTCAAAGATAATTTGTAAAAATCCAAATAACTTCACAGATCTTCATTGCAAAGGGTTAAAACACTGTTTCCCATGCTTGTTCAATGAACCATAAATAATTAATGAACATGTACCTGTGGAACGGTCGTTAAGACACTAACAGCTTACAGATGGTAGGAAATCAACGACCGTTCCACAGGTCGTGGAAACATGGGAAACAGTATTTAAACCCCTTACAGTGAAGATCTGTAAAGTTATTTGGATTTTTACGAATTATCTTTGAAAGACAAAGAAAAAGGGACGTTTCTTTTTTTGCTGAGTTTACCAAATAATATATGTGTGACATTTGTTTTGATTTAGAATGGACCATTATCATGCACCTGTATAGAAACAGGGACAGCGGGGGGAAAAATACATGTCATCCATGCACTTAAATAGCAAATGGAGGACACTTTTCCTCGTGGTTTATTTTCATGCCAGCCAAGTAGGCATTGTGCTTAATATTAGGAAAGTTGAGAAATAAATATAGTAGGCCTAGCCTGTAGAAAGCTGATGGGATCCTTTTCTTTTTATTATCTGCCATCACTCTGTTTTCTCCCYCAATTGCATAGCCTATAGAAATGTTGCGCAACATGACCTAATGTGCTCTCATGAKGTGTTTGATTAGATTTGAGATGACATTTGCATTGATGTTAGAGTGATTAGAGGAACAATAGAGTGCTGAGTACCAGGCAGTGAGCAAGTTTGGTAGGCTACTAATGACCAGCAGCAGCATCAGAGCTTGGAGAAGCCTAATTACCGTGACTAAGATGGCGCCGAAGAACATGGCTGACGTTTTACATTCTCCCAACCAATTGTGCTATTTTGTTAGTTTTTTTGCATTTTTTGTAACTTATTTTTTAACTTATTGCGGTAATCATAAGGAGTCCGGCGAGAAGGAAATCCTGCTTTCACTGGAACAGAACCAGATCCCCGCCAGATCCCCGACACGAGCCTCCCAGACGAGCAAAATGCCTTTTATGCTCACTTTGAGGCAAGCAACACTGAAGCATGCACGATAGCACCAGCAGTTCTGGAAGTATCGCGTTCCCACAGTTCTCGTCTAATAAAACGCTCTCTGCTAAGAGTTACCTTGAGAATGACAAGATAAAAGCCACGAACATACTCAGTAGCAGGCCGCGCACTGAAGTCAAACCCCACAAGCCTCTAGGAACCGAGACCCACCTAGACTAGGAGTGGCCACCCCTACCCCTGAGATACCGTCCGCCCACTGTCTCCTTACTGTGTATGTAGCGAAAATACTGAGATCCCTCTCATGACTGCCCATAACTAATTAATAACACCCACACTCACAGTCTGGGAGGATCACACCGGCATGTCTCGTCACTTGAAGTATAATACCCTTGCTTTTTACAGTGGATCTCATGTTGAGCTTTCTGTAGCTTTGTCGAAACTATGATGTTTTCTATGACGTGTTTGCACTCTCCTCCCTGTGGCTTACAGACACTCCGCTCACGCCTGGCTGCAACCCTTTTAATTTAGTGTACCCCTGTGGGCACACCCATGTGGAATTCCAAGTCTGGTCAGCGTTTGGACAGGGAATGCAACTGGCGAAGGGCCCAAAAAATGGTGACACTTTTTCCTTTTTTGCATGCTGACATCAAACAATCCATGTGAGCTAGGGGAGAAAATGCAGTTAAACTAAACAACAAGAAATCATGATGGCACATGGATGCAGGTCTCTATGTGTGAACAAAAAAGTGTTAATGTGCAACCTGCATCACGGCGTAAAAAAAATGTAAAGAAAGACAATCCGATAGTTATTGTTGCTGAGACTTTTACTGCAAATGACACTCAAGTCTTGAGAAAAAAACAATACCACTGATATTGCAGATGAGCCAATGCGACAGCCTTTATTTAGTAGAACACTTGTGACCACACATATATAAATAATTTGCACTTGGGGGAAAAAATGCTTAAAGTACGAGATCGAAACAAACAAAGGCATGAATTATTTATGCTATATACAGTGGACCATCGTCAAAGTTGCACCAAGGCTACATGTGTCGGCAAAATAACGTTAACTGAGTATATAAAATATTATATAATCCCCCCTCACTACACACACGTGTTCGTCAAGTTACCACAACAAAACAATATCTTGGGCTACACTGCACATTATACACTTTCTGCCTGTGGACATCTGTTCTACAAGTGCAGCAGAGCATGATACCCTTGTTGCATAATTGATCCTTCAGGCAGAGAGAAATACACCTGGCCATACCCTTTTATCCACTGTATTGAAACAAGTGAGAAATGAGGGAAAGGTGTGGTGTTCTTTCACCTTTATAGTGGCATCCAGCTTAAGCCAGGCCCAGTTTAAACCAGGCCAGCGCCAGTACACTTGATCCCTGAATCCACTTTGTTTAACAGTCAACGCCTCACTTATTCACCTAATTCCTCATTCTGAATTAACCACAACTTGAGTAGAACAACTAGTCATAACAAGATTACGGTGATTAGTTCGTTCAGCTAGCATCTTACGCATTTACACAGATGCCAGGGTCCAGGTAACGCATACTAAAGGCTTATATGATGAGAACGGCAAGGGAATCCGTATACCATTAATACTATCGAATTGCTGGTTAGGTCGTAATGTTAATTCATCTGATTTGTAATGATTCGCTAAGCTTAAGCTGGCTGTCTTCTGGAGCGCGACGCTGATGCTGGTAAACGATAAGAATTGGTTAGTGCTCTCTTCAGTCGCTCCGCTGCGCTAGCATTCTGTGGGTTCTTGTGACGATTGCGGAGCTGGATACCAGGACAGTATTAACGCCAAACGGCCAAGCACTCGTTCGCTCTACAGCCAGTAAGTGTTCCGACCCCGACGCCCCCCCTCCCTCCCAATTTGTATCGATCAGAATGCTCCACACGAATCACCATAGGGTCACCTTTTGGATCCAAAACGGCAATTTCCAGCTGAAAACGGTGATCTAGTCTGCCATCCTGCTTTGAACCTGCCGGATCTACGGTCCCAACGAACGCTGGAGTCAATCTCAGCCCTATGCTGCCGCTTCAGTCCCTGAAATCTTTCTCTGGCACCTGACGATGACATGGAGTACCCCCACAGAACACTGCTAGTCTCAGCTGCTCTCTCTTCCATTACTGACTATGTCTTTCTCTCATACGTCCCGAGGCATCTGGTCCCATCGACGGTCGGTGGCCACAGGCTACCATTTCTCCTGATGTGGGAGATGTTCTCTAGGTCATTGTGTCGTCACAATCTCCACTCTCATCTTCCCACTACTCTCCTCTCTATCCTCTCTCACCCTTCGCTAATCCTTCTCCCGTTCTGTACCCTGATTCTGCCTCTTCCGACCCTAAACCCTCCCCCCGGTTTCCGCAGCCTATGAATTATGCGACTTGTGCCCCTTTCTCCCGGCCGGCTCGCCCTTTCCCCTCTGACATCCAGGCTGAGTTAATCATTGAGGAGCGACTACAAGACACAGGGCTGCTGCAGCTGAGCAAAAATGGAGGTGACCAATTTCTGGACGACCGTGTCATTCGTCGCGCTGACAAATATTCATACACTTTCCAGCATTTTCTCCATACTTGGTTCGAAAAATACAGTAGATGTAAATCAAATTAGCTATTTTCACCTTATAAACCGGTATATTCACCTTTTCATCAAATCGTTGACTTTTCATGAACATTGTCACGCACATTTTTTGGGGGGTTTATTAAACATATACATATACAAATATTTTAATGATCCAACAAGTATTGAAACAGTACATACACTTTAATAAATCTGTCAATATTCTTCTCTCCCATTAGGTAAAGATTAGACAATAGATAGGGTACAAATAGATTGGCTTTCAGTATAGATAGAGATCCAATAGAATATTTGTATCATCAGGCAGGACACTTTCCACTGTTCAAAGTTCCACAAGGACAAACTCACAAGGAATGACTTGTAGACAGACAGACGCATGGGAGTAAGTTCTCTTCTCCATATGCCATGTTTCTCTTCCAGTTCAGTCTACAGTTTGTCAGTGCTTTGCCAGGCTGTGCAGAATTTGTGTATTTTTACTCAGTAACAATGTGGGCTCATTAGGAAAATATTGGGTAATACAAAAAAGAGGATAAGAAATACAAAAGCAAACAAACTAATTACAACATTCCTTTGCAGGAACCAACAGTCCAATGTCCTGTCCACTAGGCACAAAATGGAAGAAAAGTCTTTCCACATTTCGAACCATTCTGAACATGACCAATGAGAAACGTTGCAAAATGTTTTGTTACGTTTTCCTACGGTGTGCACTAATGAACATGACCCTGGTGTGCTTGAACTTCCAGAGGAGAGAAATAAGGCCTTGGCCAAAATTCTCCCATCCTTTTCTGCCTGCACTCCATCCCAGTCTTTCGCCAACCCTCTCTCCGTCCCCCTTTCATCTCAATCCTTTCCTCCTACTCTCCCATCCATCCTTCTCTTTCTCCATTTCTCCTCAGTTGGGCATGAGTTTGGTAACTGGTGAGTAGTTGTTGACGATGACCTGGACGACAAAGTCTTTCTGTATCTTGGTGTCCTGGAGTCGGATCTTGTCTGTGAGCAGTTTACCTGCAAAGAACCATCGTTGGTGGGCCACTTCGATGTCCTCCTGCCCCTCCAGGACTGTCTTCAGCTGGGAGATGGAGTCTGACATGGAGGCGCTTATACGAAGGTCCTTACCTGTGGAGGACAGAGACATTGGTCAAGTTACTTCTACAATCAAGGGTCTGTTCAAGAATGGGGAATGGTGTCAACTCTATTCATTATATTTCTACCTGCAACGTTCAAAACGTTGCCCTCACTGTATAAACCAGTTGCACACTGCACTCAATCAGTTCACTGTTTGTAGGGTAGTGAATGGAGAGGAGGGGAGTTGGGAATAGTGGGACATCAGAGCAAGTAAATCGACTCTAGACTAGAGCAGGGTTTCCCAAACTCGGTCTTGGGGCTCCCCTTAGGTGTACGTTTTAGTTTTTGGCCTAGAACTACACAGCTGACTCAAATGATCAAAGCTTGATGATAAGTTGGTTATTTGAATCAGCTGAGTAGTGCTAGGAAGAAGAAAAGAAATGTGCACACAGGGTTCCCAGGACAGATTTTCTGAAAACCCTGGACTAGAGAGAGTTTGAGAGTCGAACTGCTCAGAATCACTAATGCACAAATCGCTATAATGTAATCAAGATTAGCAATTCTGTGCCTCGCCTTGTGTAACGGCTTTCGTCTTCCTCCTCGTCTGAGGAGGAGAAGTTAGAAGGATCGGAGGACCAATGTGCAGCGTGGTAATTGTTCATCTTGTTTAATAAAAGTGAACACTCAAAATACAAAAAAACAACAAATGTGAAAAACCGAAACAGTTCTGTCTGGTGCAGACACACGAAGACTGAAGACAACCACCCACAAAACCCAACACAAAACAGGCTACCTAAATATGGTTCCCAATCAGGGACAACGATTGACAGCTGCCTCTGATTGAGAACCATATCACGCCAAACACAGAAATAGCAAAACATAGAAATAGAAACAGAGACTGCCCACCCCAACTCAGGGTAGGGTGTAGAGCTGGGACAATAAACGGAAAATGATCGACATCAACCACTTATCACAGGCATTTTGCTGATATTGTTRGTTTGAAATTAAATAAATGTGCTAATCTGGGTGATTGTTAATGGGCCACTTGAAGGCTACAACCACCAAAATAGCAGTAGTATTTTAAAGGATAATAAAAAATAAAAAACAGTGGCGGATATTAATGTTATAAACTTATCGTTTTATTTATCGTTTTCACCTCAACTCATGCAATTTATCGCAATGTGAATTTTTGTCACATCGCCTGCTCTAGCCTTGTGTCTCTTACCGCATGAGAGTCGAACTCGTAGCTGGAACTCCTCTTTGGGAAAGGCGGGAGGCTTCTTCTGCTCCTTTTGATTGGGAGCTTCGTTGTCGTTGGCGCGTTCAGTGATGAGATTGGCGGGAGGGGTTAGAGTGTACGCAGGAAGCTGGTATCGGTTCCCCAGTTCGTCATAACTCTCTGTAAGAGTACCTGAAGATGACAGATAAAGACACAGAACATACCTCAGTAGCAGGCCCGACTGAAGTCAACCAATAGCCTCTAGAGACCCCTAGACTAGGAGTGGCCAACCCTACCCCTGGAGATACCGTCCCCCACTGTCTCCTTACTGTCTATGTAGCTAAAATACTTGAGATCCTCTCATGCTGCCCATAACTATTATATAACCACACATCACATCTGGGAGGATCCACACCGCTCTCTCACTTGAGTATATTACCTTGTTATTTACAGATGATCTCATGTTGCTCTTCTGTAGCTTTGTCAACTATGTGTGTTTTCTATACGTGTTTGCACCTCTCCCTGTAGGCTTTACAGACACTCCCCACSCCCTGGCTGCAACCCTTTTAATTTAGTGTACCCTGTGGGCACAACCCATGTGGAATTCCGAGTCTGGCAGCGTTTGGAACAGGGATGCAACCTGGCGAGGGCCCAAAAATGTGACACTTTTTCTTTTTTGCACTGAAACATGCAAACAATCCATGCTAGGGGGAAATGCAGGTTTAAACTAAACAACAAAGAATATGATCTACATGATCAGTCTCTATGTGTAAAATAAAAAGTGGTTAATGTGAACCTAACTCACGGCAAAAAAATGTAAAGAAAGCAATCCAATGTTATTTGTTGCCTAGACTTTACTGCAAATGACACTCAAGTCTTGAGAATAAAAATACACGAATATTGCAGATAGCCATGACAGCCTTTATAATAGAACACTTGTGACCACACATATATAAATATTGCACTTG
Organism: Salvelinus sp. IW2-2015; assembly: GCF_002910315.2. Lineage (NCBI taxonomy): Eukaryota > Metazoa > Chordata > Actinopteri > Salmoniformes > Salmonidae > Salvelinus > Salvelinus sp. IW2-2015. The sequence continues at coordinate 3,209,405 of NC_036865.1, read as the reverse complement.
GGGGGAAAAAAATCTTAAAGTAGAATGAAACAAACAGGCATAATTATTTTGCTATATTACAGTGGCCATCGATCAAGTGCACAAGGCTACATGTGTGCAAAAATAACGTTAACTGAGTATAAAATATATATAATCCCCCCCTCACTCACACACACGTGTTACTGTCAAGTTTAACACAACAAAAACAATATCTTTGGGCTACACTGCACATTATACACTTTCTGCCTGTGGACATCTGTTCTACAATGTGCCAGCAGAGCATGATACCCTTTGTTGGCATAATTGATCTCTTTCAGGCAGAGAGTACACCTGGCATACCCCTTTTATCCACTGTATTGAAAAAGTGAGAAAGAGGGAAAGTGTGTGGTGTTCCTTTCACCTTTATAGTGGCATCCAGCTTAAGCCAGGCCCAGTTTAAACCAGGCCCAGCTCCAGCTACACTTGATCCCTGAATCCACTTGTTTAACAAGCAACGCCTCATTTTCACCTAATTKTCTCATTCTGAAAATTAACCACATACTGTAGAGGGAAAACACTAGTTAACAGATAGTGATTAGTTCGTTAGCTAGTTAACTKATTTCACAGATTGCCAGGGTCCAGTAAGCAACTAAAGRYTTATAACTTGAGGAACGYCAAGGAGTCGTATASCAGTTAATACTATAGCGAATTGGTTAGGTTGCTAATGTTAGRTCATCTGATGTTGTAATGTTCGCTAGCTAGCTGTCTTTCTGGAGCGCGAGCTGATGCTGTAACTAGTAAATTGGTTGTCTCTTTCTTCAGTCGCCCGCTGCGCTGCATTCTGTTGTTCTGTGAACGATTGGCGGAGCCTTGGATACAGACAGTATTACTCCAAACGCCAATCACTCGTTCGCTTACAGCCAGTAGTGATCCAACCCCCCCCCCCTCCCCTCCCAAATTTTTATCATCAGATCTACACGAATCACATAGGTCACCTATTTTGGATTCAAAACGGCGAATTTCACTGAAAGGTGACTAGTTTGCATCCCTGTTGGAACTGCCGATCTACGGTCAAGAACGCTGAGTTCATCTCAGCCTATGCTGCCCTTCAGTCCCTTGATCTTTTGGCCCTGACGGAGACATGGATCACCCCACAGAACACTGCTAGTCCAGCTGCTCTCTCTTCATCTGACTATGTTTTCTCTCATAGTCCGAGAGCATCTGGTCATCACGGTGGTGGCACAGGGCTACTCATTTCTCCTATGTGGAGATGTTCTCTGAGGGTCATGTGTCGTCACAATCTTCACTCTCTCTTTCCCACTACTCTCCTCTTCTATCCTCTCTCCCTTCTGCTAAATCCTTCTCCCTTCTGTCTCCTGATTCWGCCTCTTCGACCCTACTCTCCTCCCTTTCCGCATCCTATGAATTGCACTGTCCCCTTTCCTCCCGGCCGGCTCCGCCCTCCCCTCTTGCTCCATGCCTGAGTTAATCATTGAGGAGCTTACAGAACAGGGCTGCTGCAGCTGAGCAAAAATGGAGGTGAACTAAATTTCTGGAGGACCTGTCATCCTTTCCCTCCTGTCTACCTTCTCTTCCTCTGTATCTGCTGCTAAAGCCACTTTCTACCACTCTAAATTTCAAGCTTCTGCCTCTAACCCTAAGAAACTCTTTACCACCTTCTCCTCCCTCCTTAATCCTCCCCCTCCATCTCTGTGGACGACTTTGTCAACTACTTTGAAAAAAAGGTTGACGACGTCCGCTACTCATTCGCTCAGCCTATTGAGTCCACTGGTCTCACTCACACAGAAAAACCCTACGCCTTGACCTACCCTCTCTCTCCAGATGACATCCTGCGACTAGTGGTCTGGCCGCCCGACAACCTAACCGCTCGACCCCATCCCCTCCTCCCTTCTCCAGACCATCTCTGGAGACCTTCTCCTATTCCTCACTTCCCTCATCAACTCATCCCTGACCACTGGCTGCATCCCCTCGGGCCTGAGCTGCTCGCCTCATCAAGAAAGCAACACTTTACTGACGTCAAAAACTATAGACCTGTATCAAGAAAGCAACACTTTACTGACGTCAAAAACTATAGACCTGTATCCCTTCTTTATTTTCTTTCCAAAACACTTGAGCGTGCTGTCTCTGATCAACTTTCTCGTTATCTCTCTCAGAACGATCTTCTTGACCCTAACCAGTCATGCTTCAAGACGGGTCACTCAACCAAGACTGCTCTTCTCTGTGTTACGGAGGCTCTCCGCAATGCCAAAGCTGACTCTCTCTCCTCTGTTCTCATCCTCCTACATCTATCCGCTACCATTGACACCGTGAACCATCAGATCCTTCTGTCCACCCTCTCAAGGCTGGGTGTCTCAGGCTATGCACACTGTTTGATTGCATCCTACCTGGCAGGCCGCTCCTACCAGGTGACGTGTAGAGGATCTGTGTTTGGACCACATACTCTCACTACTGGTGTCCCCCAGGGCTCAGTTCTAGGCCCTCTTCTCACTATATACCAAGTCACTCGGCTACATCATATCCTCACATGGTCTCTCCTATAATTGCTATGCGAATGGCACTTAACTACTTTTCTCCTTCCCCCCTTCTGACACGCAGGTGGCGACGCGCATCTCTGCGTGCCTGGCAGATATCTCTACTTGGATGTCGGCCCACCACCTCAAGCTCAAGCTCGACAAGACGGAACTGCTTTACCTCCCGTGGAAGGGCGTGACTAGGGCTGTGGCGGTCACAAAGTTTCGTCAGCTGGTGATTGTCAAGCAAATAACTGTAGGTCTCATGGTTATTTTCCGTTAATTAACATAAACACATTTAGCATCTCCTGGCTTCCACACATAGGCTACAAGCCATTTTAAAACGTCTAATTAATCCATGTAATATAACCTACACCTTCACAATAAATCAATTATTTATTTTAGAGAGGTCTAAAGAAGCATGATAAACCCAGCAAAAAAATAAACATTCAGGACCCTGTCTTTCAAAGATAATTTGTAAAAATCCAAATAACTTCACAGATCTTCATTGCAAAGGGTTAAAACACTGTTTCCCATGCTTGTTCAATGAACCATAAATAATTAATGAACATGTACCTGTGGAACGGTCGTTAAGACACTAACAGCTTACAGATGGTAGGAAATCAACGACCGTTCCACAGGTCGTGGAAACATGGGAAACAGTATTTAAACCCCTTACAGTGAAGATCTGTAAAGTTATTTGGATTTTTACGAATTATCTTTGAAAGACAAAGAAAAAGGGACGTTTCTTTTTTTGCTGAGTTTACCAAATAATATATGTGTGACATTTGTTTTGATTTAGAATGGACCATTATCATGCACCTGTATAGAAACAGGGACAGCGGGGGGAAAAATACATGTCATCCATGCACTTAAATAGCAAATGGAGGACACTTTTCCTCGTGGTTTATTTTCATGCCAGCCAAGTAGGCATTGTGCTTAATATTAGGAAAGTTGAGAAATAAATATAGTAGGCCTAGCCTGTAGAAAGCTGATGGGATCCTTTTCTTTTTATTATCTGCCATCACTCTGTTTTCTCCCYCAATTGCATAGCCTATAGAAATGTTGCGCAACATGACCTAATGTGCTCTCATGAKGTGTTTGATTAGATTTGAGATGACATTTGCATTGATGTTAGAGTGATTAGAGGAACAATAGAGTGCTGAGTACCAGGCAGTGAGCAAGTTTGGTAGGCTACTAATGACCAGCAGCAGCATCAGAGCTTGGAGAAGCCTAATTACCGTGACTAAGATGGCGCCGAAGAACATGGCTGACGTTTTACATTCTCCCAACCAATTGTGCTATTTTGTTAGTTTTTTTGCATTTTTTGTAACTTATTTTTTAACTTATTGCGGTAATCATAAGGAGTCCGGCGAGAAGGAAATCCTGCTTTCACTGGAACAGAACCAGATCCCCGCCAGATCCCCGACACGAGCCTCCCAGACGAGCAAAATGCCTTTTATGCTCACTTTGAGGCAAGCAACACTGAAGCATGCACGATAGCACCAGCAGTTCTGGATGACCAATAACGTTCTCGGTAGCCGATGTGAACAAAACCTTTAAACAGGTCAATATTCACAAAGCCGCTGAGCCAGATGGAWTACCAGGACGTGTACTCAAAGCATACGCGGACCAACTGTCAAGTGTCTTCACTGACATTTTCAACCGCTCCCTGACCGAGTCTGTAATACCTACATGTTTCAAGCAGAACACCCTAGTCTCTGTGCCCAAGGAAGCGAAGGAAACCTGCCGAAATGATTACATCCCCATATCACTCACGTTGGTAGCCATGAAGTGCTTTGAAAGGCTGGTCATGGCTCACATCAACAGCATCCTCCCGGACACCCTAGACCCACTCCAATTCGCATATCGCCCCAACAGATCCACAGATGACGCAATCTCAATCACACTCCACACTGRCCTTTCTCACCTGGACAAAAGGAACACCTATGTGAGAATGCTGTTCATTGACGACAGCTCAGTGTTCAACACCATAGTACCCACGAAGCTCATCATTAAGTTAAGGACACTGGGACTAAACACCTCCCTCTGCAACTGGATCCTGGACTTCCTGACGGGCCGCCCCCAGGTGGTAAGGGTAGGTAACAACAAGTCTGCCACTCTGATCCTTAACACTGGGGCCCCTCGGGGGTGTGTACTGAGTCCCCTCCTGTATTCCCTGTTCACCCACGACTGCGTGGCCAAACACGACTCCAACACAATCATTAAGTTTGCTGACGACACAACAGTGGTCGGTCTGATCACCGACAACGATGGGACGGCCTATGGGGAGGAGTTCAGAAAACTAACATTGTGGTGCCAGGACAACAACCTCTCCCTCAATGTGAGCAAGACAAAGGCACTAAAAGGCAGGCCGAACAGGCCCCCCTTAACATCTACGCGGCTGTAGTGGAGCGGGTCGAGAGTTTAAAGTTCCTTGGTGTCCACATCACCAACGAACTATCATGGTCCAAACATACCAAGACAGTGGTGAAGAGGGCACAACAAAACCTTTACCCCCTCAGGAGACTGAAAATATTTGCCATGGGTCCCCAGATCCTCAAAAGGTTCTACAGCTGCACCATCGAGAGCATCTTGACCGGTTGCATCACCGCCTGGTATGGCAACTGCTCGGCATCTGACCGTAAGGCACTACAGAGGGTAGTGCGAATAGCCAAATGGCCCAGTAAATCTTCCTGCCATCCAGGACCTATAATAATAGGCAAGTGTCAGAGGAAGCCCAAATTGTCCCGAGACTCCAGTCTAGACTTTTTCCTTTGCTACCGCACGGCAAGCGGTAACGTAGAGCCAGGTCTAGGACCAAAAGGCTTCCTAGGACCAACAGCTTCTACCCCCAAGCCTAAGACTGCTGAACAATTAATAAAATCGCCACCAGACAATTTACATTGACCATCCCCACCCTTTTGTACACTGCTGCCTACCCACTGTTTTATTATCTATGCATAGTCACTTCACCCCCACCCTTTACATGTACATTTACCTCAAACCAGCTGCCTCTATTGGGAAACCATACCAACAACCCACAAATAGACTGACGGGCGAAGTTGTGTGAGGTGGAATGGTCCCGCCCGGCGGAGGCAACTAG
>NC_036865.1:3196720-3203316 GCF_002910315.2 Salvelinus sp. IW2-2015 | reverse complement strand
TACAAAGTGATGGATATGGGTTTCAGCGACACAATGAAAGCACAGGTCAGGCAGCAACAAGAGTGATCGTTGATATGAGCGATTCGAGCATGAAATACAATGAATTGGGCCTGGCAGAAAMCGAAACTCGTGGTAACCAGCAGGTCAGAGTAGAGAGGGGCGAATCTACTACACCATAATGGACAATATCAATCAACGTTTAGATGAGAGACAGGTTTTGACCACTTTGGTGAACTTCATTTCCTTGGCTCAGTGGACTGCAAAAAATGTGAAACAATGTCACAAAAGTTTGACACCAGCAAACGAGTGCCTGTCAAAATACTCAAAGTACTTTGATTTCGTTAAACTTAATGCTGATCTTGTCGGATTGTACAGCTCACAAATGGTACAAGACAAATCACCTGGACAGCTTCTCAGTTTTTTGTTCAGCATGACCCGACACGACGATCCCTGAGGCGACAAAGTTCCTTACTATATCAGCCACAACAGCTTTCGTTGAGAGGTCATTTTCTTCGCTGAAACGGATAAAGACATACAGTCGAAACCGGACAATTCAAGGACGACTCTCATTCCTTGCCATCATCTCCATCGCATTGAGACCAAGAGACTATTAAAACTGAGGGCCAACAAGGAGGAGTTTTACAGTTCACTCACTGATGTCTTTACCCAGAAGGATAAATGGATGGAGTAAGTGCAAGTCGAGCACACAGCCACGCAATCTCCATAGACTAACATTGTCAGTAGAATGGCCTTACTGAAGAGCTCAGTGACTTTCAACGTGGCAGCGTTATAGTATGCCACCTTTCCAACAAGTCAGTTCCTAAAATTTCTGCCCTGCTAGAGCTACTTAACATGTAAGTGCTTTTATTGTGAAGTGGACATGTCTAGGAGCAACAACGGCTCAGCTGTGAAGTGGTAGGCCACACAAGTTCACAGAACGGGACCGGCCAGTGTTGAAGTGCGCAGCGTGTAAAAATCGTCTGTCCTCGTTTGCAACACTCATTACCGAGTTCCAAACTGCCTCTGGAAGCAATGTCAGCACAAGAACTGTTCATTGGGAGCTTCATGAAATGGGTTTCCATGGCCGAGCAGCACACAAGGCTAAGATCACCAATGCGCAATGCCAAGCATCGGCTGGAGTGGTGTAAGGCTCACCACCATTGGACTCTAGAGCAGTGGAAACGCGTTCTCTGGAGTGATGAATCATGCTTCACCATCTGGCAGTCCGACYGACGAATCTGGGTTTGGCAGATACCAAGAGCATGCTACCTGCCCCAATGRATAGTGCCACTGTAAAGTTTGGTGGATGAGGAATAATGGTCTGGGGCTGTTTTTCATGGTTCGGGCTAGGCCCCTTAGTTCCAGTGAAGGGAAATCTTAACGCTACAGCATACAATGACATTCTAGAAGATTCTGGGCTTCCAACTTTGTGGCAACAGTCTGGGGAAGGCCCTTTTTTTTCACCATGACAGAGCGAGGCTCATACAGAAATGGTGTGTTGAGATCGGTGTGAAAGAACTTGAGTGGTCTGCACAGAGCCCTGTCCTCAACCCCATTGAACACCTTTGGAATGAATTGGAACGCCAACTGCGAGCCAGGCCTAATCGCCCATCATTCGTGCCCGACCTCACTAATGCTCTTGTGGCTGAATGGAAACAAGTCCCCGCAGCAATGTTTCAACATCTACTGTAAATCAAATCAAATTTTATTGGTCACAGATGTTATTGCGGATGTAGCAAAATGCTCTTGTTTCTAGCTCCAACAGTGGAAAGTCTTCCCAGAAGAGCGGAGGCTGCTATAGCAGCAAATTGGGGACGAACTCCACATTAAGGCCCATGATTTTGGAATGAGATGTTCGACAAGCAGGTGTCCACATACACTACATGACCGAAAGTATCTCAACCAGTAGCGTGGACTACTAGGCATTTTATGTGTGTAGCTGGGGCCTGCTGCTGTGTAGACTGAACCACTATATCTCTCCTTTCTCTGGGAAAAAAACGCTCCGGGAGAAAGAAAAGTGTTCTGATTGTATAACATTTTAAAATCCAATTTCTGGGAAAACACAGCTATCCGGTTGTCCAAGATGGAGAGAGGATGTTCTCAGCTTTCTGTAGGTCTACTTTTCATTTTGCAACTCTCAATTATGAGTTGAATAGCAACTATTTTACAYAGATATTCGATATGGCTTTGAGATACGGAGTGAGCGAAATGCTCATTGGCCTCATTGGACGTAGGCTAGATTTTCTGGACATGACATTTACTGTTAGATTAATACATGGCTACTATTAGTGGGTTGTYACTTTCGAGTTAGTGATCTATCTAATGTGTTTTGAGTTTCCACTTACTTAGGTGGTGAATTAGCCCCAAATAAATTAGCATATGCTACTAAAGCACATAAAAATGCAGACAAATTCATCTCTATTGACAAAAAAAAGGGACAATTCTGGAGTCATATTAATGGTAAAGTATAACAATGACATAATTGTCTACCCAGAATGCATGACAATCACTGGATTAGGTTGCACATTCAAATATTTCGAATCACAACAGGATACATAATAGAAACACCTTTGGCATCGATTACAGCTGTGAGTCATCTTGGGTAAGTCTATAAGAGCATTGCACACCTGGATTGTGCAATATTTGCCCATAATTATGTCAAGATGTTGGGGATCATGGCTAGACAGCCATTTTCAAGTCTTGCCATAGATTTTCAACCCGATTTAAGTCCAAACACTCACTGTCTTCTTTGTTAGCAACTCTAGTGTAGATTTTGTCACGTGTTGTAGGTTGTTGTCCTGCTGAAAGGTGAATTCCTCTCCCAGTCTCTCATGTAAAGCAGACTGAAACAGGTTTTTCCTCTAAGATTCTGCCTGTGCTTAGCTCCATCCCATTTCTTGTTATCCTTGAAAAACTACCATGATGAAGCCACCACCATGCTTGAAAATAAGGAGGCAGTTACTCAGTGATGTGTTGTGTTGGATTTGCCCCAAACATGCGGTGACTTCAGAAAGTATTCATACCCCTTGACTTATTCAAGATTTTGTTGTGTCAAGAGATAACTCAGCCTGGCAGACAAGTGTTATGACAGCTCACCTCCAGATCCAATCCTGACAGAGCATGAGAGTGGATATTCGTGTGTCACGAGAAGACAAATGAGGGTAGATATACTCCTCAGCGTGTACAGAGGTGATGTCGATAGACATGACGCTCTGTTTATGCCTCCTCAGTATACCAACCCAGAATGAGAGACAAAATGTCTTTCAAGGCCTAGAGAATAATGTAGCGGACTGAGCAAATTGGGGACGAATCCAATTAATGCCCATGTTTGGAATGAGAAATGTTCGACAATTGCAGGTGTCCACATACACTCATGACCGAAAGTATCTACCCCAGTAGCGTGGACTACTAGGCTTTTATGTGGTGCGTAGCTTGGAGGCCTGTCTTGCTGTGTAGATGAACACTATATCTCTCCTTCTCGGGAAAAAAACGCTCCGGGAGAAAGAAAAATGTTTCTGATTGTATACATTTTAAAATCCAATTTCTGGGAAAACCACAGCTATCGGTTGTCCAGATGGAGAGAGGATGTTCTTCAGCTTTCTGTAGGTCTAACTTTTTCATTTTGCAACTCTCAATTAATGAGTTGAATAGCAACTATTTTACAGAGATATTTACATATGGCTTTGAGATACGGAGTGAGCGAAATGCGCCTATTGGCTCATTGGACGTAGGGCTAGTTTTCTGGACATGACATTTACTGTTGATTAATAACATGGCTACTATTAGTGGGGTTGTGATTTCGAGTTAGTGAATGCTATCTAATGGTGTTTATGAGTTTCCACTTACTTAGGTGGTTGAATTCGCCCCAAATAAATTAGGCATAATGCTCTAAAGTTCAGGCTTCACATAAATGCAGACAAATTTCATCTCTATTGACAAAAAAGAAGGCAATTCCTGAAGTCATAATTAATGGTAAAGTATAACAATACATAATTCTCTAACCAGGAATGCAATGACAATCACTGATTAGGTGGCACTTCAAATACCTGCTCAAAAAAACAACAATAAAGGGAAACTAAAATAAACACATGCCTAAGATCTGAATGGATGCAATATTCTTATTAAAATACTTTTTTCTTTACATAGTTGAATGTGCTGAAACAAAAATGATCAATGTAAATCTAATTTATCACCCATGGAGTCTGGGATTTGGGAGTCCACTCACATTAAAGTGGAAAACCGCACACTACAGCTGATCGCAACTTTGATGTAATGTCCTTAAAACAAGTAAAAATGAGGCTCAGTAGTGTGTGATAGTGCCTACTGAGTAAAACATGGTCTCGGCACTAGATGATAAAGAACATCAACCGTAAGCATCTAAGTGGCCTAGAGAGCACAGTTGCACAGAGAGTCGACTTCGAGGTGGCCGGGAAGAGTCTTCCGGGCTTGTACGCTGGTGTTATCGTCCAGACTAGTTGGAACTACAAGCATAAAACGCGAAACTCCTGGAAGTCTGTCAGACGTAATGCACGTAGACAAAGAAGAGTATTAGGTTGGGCATAGAGAAGAAGAGCACAGGCACACTGAGAATCTAGAGTCCCAGAGTGAGCTTCTGGCCTCAGTATAAAGGTCGCGAAGCTCTCTCCAAGTCGCCTCTTCCACTGTTGACGCTGAGATTGTATGGTGTATAGGCGGGGGTACTAATTTAATGAAGCTGCAGGTTGGGACTTGTGCACGCAGCTGATTCACGACATTCAATTGATCATAATCCTCAGTGACACTTTTGCTAGTAGAAGCGTGCTGGATACTTCACTTCTGACATGTCACGCTCAAGATGATGTCATCTGGGGCTCCCGCATTCCTCTGGTTCGCGATACCCAGTGGTCCCATAGCCGCAGAGCACAAGAAGAATTGGTGTCATAACCACCAGGTGTTTCTGAGAGGATAGTTAGCGTTCTCGTTTACCTAAAGGTAACCAATGTAACATATGGTGCAGTCGGAAAGATCTACCTGCGGGGGTCGCGTCAGAAGATACGCGCATGGGCTGTTCGCGAATGCACTCTAAGTCATACCCAAGAGTGATCATGCCCCAAGTCATGAAGTTGAACAAACACCAAACCATGACTGACCACCGCCAAACGGTCAATGCTCGGAGGTAGTTAGAAGGCACGCAGTCATAGATTCTCTCAAGGGTTTTTGCCTGACTTATGGTTGTTCTAGCTAAGATTCTTCTGTTTACGTTGCAGAAGATATGAAGAAGACTGCTTCCAGAAATAGTCTGAACTGAGAAGATATTCACTACTCGGTGAAGAGCACTAGGGCGGAGCAATCAGATTGGTCAATAACGCAGAAAGTTTAGTTAGTCCGCAATCTTGGTGTTCTCTGGCAAATGCCCAAAACGATCCACATGCAAACAACTTTGGTGTTATTCTCTGTCGCGCATAGATGGTCAGCCACACCCCTCTATGCCTGTGGATCTACGTGGTCTTCCTCTCACAAATACACTTCGCCCGTCTATTTGATCCGTTCAAAGTGTGAAGCAGAAACTCTCACCACAATAGAGTGCAAACATTTATTTTTGATGCGACCATAGGCACTAGCGAAGGTCATTTGCAGGGCTCTGGCAGTGGCTCCACTTCTTCCTCTTGCACAACAGGCGGATGTAGTGGTCTGCTGCTGGGTGTTGGCCTCCTACGGCTCTCCACGTCTCTGATGTACTGGCTGTCTCCTGGTAGCGCCTTTCCATGCTCTGGACACTGACGCTGACAAGACACAGCAAACTTTCTTCGCCACAGCTCGCATTGATGTGCCATCTGGATGAGCTGCACTACCTGAGGGCCCTTGTGTGTGGGTTGTAGACTTCTCCGTTCATGCTACCACTTAGAGTGAAAGCACCGCCAGCATTCCAAAAGTGACCACAAGGCCAGGAAGCAATAGGAACTGAGAGTGGTCTGTGGTCACCACCTGCAGAACCACTCCTTTTATTGGGGGTGTCCTTTGCTAATTGCCTATATTTCCACCTTTTGTCTATTCCATTTGCACAACAAGCATGTGAAATTATTGTCAATCAGGTTGCTTTCCTAAAGTGGAACAGTTTGATTTTCACAGAAGTGTCGATTGACTTGGAGTTACTTGTGTTGTTTAAGTGTTTTCCTTTAATTTTTTTGCGCAGTGTATTTTGAATCACAACAGGATACATAATAGAAACACCTTTGGCATCGATACAGCTGTGAGTCATCTTGGTAAGTCTATAAGAGCATTGCACACCTGGATTGTGCAATATTTTGCCCATTAATTTAAGATGCAGATGTTGGGGAATCATGGCTAGACAGCCATTTTCAAGTCTTGCCATAGATTTTCAACCCGATTTAAGTCCAAACTCACTGTCTTCTTTGTTGCACTCCTAGTGTAGATTTTGTCAACGTTGTTGTAGGTTGTTGTCTGCTGAAAGGTGAATTCCTCTCCCTCTCTCATGTAAAGCAGACTGAAACACAGGTTTTTCCTCTAAGATTCTGCCTGTGCTTAGCTCCATCCCATTTCTTGTTATCCTTGAAAAACTACCAGATGAAGCACCCATGCTTGAAAATAAGGAGGCG
>NC_036865.1:3187025-3193684 GCF_002910315.2 Salvelinus sp. IW2-2015 | reverse complement strand
GTTACTCAGTGATGTGTTGTGTTGGATTTGCCCCAAACATGCGGTGACTTCAGAAAGTATTCATACCCCTTGACTTATTCAAGATTTTGTTGTGTTACAGCCTGAATTCAAAATTAATTTAAAAAAAAATCTCACCCATTTACACACAATACCCCATAATGACAAAGTGAAAACATGTTTTTAGACATTTTTTACAATTTATTGAAAATGAAATACAGAAATATCTCATTTATATAAGTATTCACACCACTGAATGAAAACTTTGTATAAGCACCTTTGGTGCCGATTACATCTGAGTCTTTTTTGGTAAGTCTATAAGATCTTTGCACWCCTGGATTGTACAATATTTGGCCGTTATTATTTTTAAACTTCTTCAAGCTCTGTCAAGTTGATTGTTGATTATTGCTAGACAACCATTTTTAAATCTTGGTGATTTAAGTCAAAACTGTAACTAGGCCACTCAGGAACATTAAATGTAATCTTGGTAAGCAACTCCAGTGTAGATTTGGCCTTGTGTTTTAGGTTATTGTCCTGCTGAAAGTGTCTTTTGGAAAGCAGACTGAACCAGTTTTTTCTCTAGGAGTTTGCCTGTGCTTAGCTCAATTACGTTTCTTTTTATCCCAAAAAAACTCCAGAGTCCTTGCCAATGACAAGCATACCCATAACATGATGCAGCCACCACCATGCTTAAAATGAGTGGTAATAAGTGATGTGTTGTGTTGGATTTGCCACAAACATTATGATTTATATTCAGGACAAAAAGTCAATTTCTTTGCCAATTATTTTGCAGTATAACTTAAGTGCCTTGTTGCAAAGGATAAATGTTTTGGAATATTTGCATTCTGTACAGACTTCCTTCTTTTCACTCTGTCATTTAGGTTAGTATTGTGGAGTAACTACAATGCTGTTGAACCCCTCAATTTTCTCATATCACAACAATTAAACTCTAACTGTTTTAAAATCATCATTGACCTCATGGTGTGAGCGGTTTCCTTCCTCTCCGGCAACTAAGTTAGGAAGGACACCTGTATCTTTGTAGTGACTGGGTGTAGTGGTACAACATCCAAASGTGTAATGAATAACTTTGTCATGCTCAAAGGGATATTCAGCTGCTGCTTTTTTTATACCCATCGGTGCCCTTCTTTGCAAGGCATTGATAAAACGCTCTGGTCTTAAAATTCACTACTCAATTGAGGGACCTTACAGATAATTMTATGAGTAGGATACAGATTTGGGGTAGTCATTCAAAAAACATGTTAACCACTATTATTGAACACGGAATGAGTCCATGCAACTTATTATGTGACTTGTTCAGCACATTTTTACTCTTGTACTAATTTAGGCTTGGCATAACATAGGGGTTAAATACTTATTGACTGAAGACATTTCAGCTTTACATTTTTTATACATTTCTAAAATGTTCTACAAATAAATGTCTACTTTGACATTATGGGGTATTGTGGGTAGATCAGTGACACAAAATCTCAATTTAGTCCATTTTAAATTCAGGCTGTAACACAACAAAATGTGGAAAAAGTCAAGGGATGTGAATACTTTATGAAGGCACTGTAATGTATTGCATTCAGGCCAAAAAGAGTATTCCTTTGTTTTTTTTTGCAGTATTACTTTAGTGCCTTGTCGCATACAAGATGCATGTTTTGGAATATTTATTATGTATATTTATATTGTTCTTGTCACTCTGTCATTTAGGTCATTATTGTTGATAGTCAATAAGCATGGTCATTAACTTAACCATGCTTAAAGAGAGATTCAATGTCAATGTTGTTGATCCAMCCTCAGTTCTTCTATCACAGCCATTGAACTCTGAAGCTGTTTTAAAATCACCAATGGCCTCATGGTAATATCCCTGAGCAGTTTCTTTCCTGTCCTGCAGCTCATTCATGAATACACGTCACTGTGTAGTGGGCACAGTAACATTAGAACATTTTAAAGAATTATGCTTTAAAGAAAAAGTTTCTATATATTTTTACATTTTGTATTCTTATGTTTAGCTCACATAATATCATGTAAAAGTAGGCATTAAGGTATCTGCAATAGAATAGGCATGGCAAAAACAAATGTAGACATTAATACATGCTTCTTTATAGCTTCCAACCAATTCTTCACAATGGAGGGGGAGTGCCAAGATGGAGGAGCAGTGGCTTGAAAACAGCACCCCCTATCAGTCATCTAGTGTATTAATAATTGGATGGAACATGTSAGCGTGTGTGTGTGTGTGGGCGCATGCGTGTATCTCACCATGTGGTAGTGTGATGCAGGCTCCGTCCACTATGGCCTGAGCCATTTCCAGGTCGTTAAGCTCTACGGCCACCGCTGCTGCTCGGAGCGCGTCCCAAATCTCCTTCCTGCCGTCAAAAGCTGGGGCCGTGTCCCAAAACTCATCCCTCTTACTCCTCAGCTGGCCCTCCGTCATAGGGTACTCATTCTTCCATTTAAGACGCTCCTTCTTCAGTGGCTCGTTGCGTCCTGAAGGGAAATAAAGAGAATGAAATACATACATTTGGTTCCCAAAGGTGAGGATATTARACTCAGTGTTATGTACATGTACACTGCCATTCCTCTGAATGTCATGTCACAGCACTCATTACAAAGTGTAGCGTGCTAGCTATCATTCCGTCTATGGCATTGCCTATGGCATATCAAAACAGGTGCAAAGATTCCATTTCCAAATGCCAGAACTAGCCATTGTATAATGGTTTATTAGGGGGCATTTCTACATMCAGAAGTGGGGACATTCACAGTCTCTTCTCAGGTCCTTCGGTCTTAGACTCGTGCTATCAATTGACGAACCGAGTGAGAACCTGTAGTGAGAACAGAAGCAACCAAAGCAGAATCGTATAATCTGACAAGGTAAATAAGTGAATAGTAAGCAGGAATAGTTCTCTAGGCACTTTGTCAATGTCTGCCTCTGAGAAAACCAGATATTCTGAGTGAATCTCTACTAGTACTGCCATGTTAGCCCATATCTAAGGTTCAGAGATACCTGGGGCATGACTTGATACTGCTGAAACACATCTCAAGGAGCCGTGCGTTTGTGTGTACCCCTCTGTAAGAATCTTTCTGCAAAGAGACTCAGTATAATACTCTGCTGCCTGACGGTGGTCATAGTGCTGTATACAGTACTAGAAATTAAGGTCACTTTGAGAGAGAGAGCGGGAGAGAGAACGAGAGAGAATAAGAGAGCGAGAGCGCTAGAAATCAAAGTGATTATTTATAGTGCAGTGTGTTACCCACGGTCACACACATGTACACACACAAATGGACGACAGTGGATTACCGCAGTAATCGGGTGCCACATAACAGGATGTAGTGTCTGCTGTCCCACGATGCATTGCTCTGAGAGATGAGTGTTGAGTGGAGACTGCCAGGTGGCTGCAATAACCTCAATGGACCTCACATTTCAGATAACTGCATTCTGAAAAAACACCTTCATTGATTAAACAAATCCTTATTTCTTAGATCATGAACCAACGAAGATAGAATCGCCCCGTTAGATAGATACTCGTTTAACCCGACTGTACACAGCGGTCGACTACAACGTACTGACTCAAGTGGCTTTCTATTATATAAATTACTGTGCATTTAGCTAAGCACCCATGATAGCAGCTGCAATGTCATTGTCAGCCGAACACAGGGTTGAATGCTAGCGTGTTAGCTGCCAAGTGTTAGCCTGTTATGAGTACTAATCCTCACTGCTACCGGGGTGGGTTTAGGCTACTGAACAGAGAGAGAGAGGTGCAATGATGGTGTATCCATCTATTGACATGTCTTGGCCAATTCATTTATTGTTTGGTTCATTGATTGATTGATTGATATTTATCATCCTTTGAAAATAAATTCTTAGCCCTAGTTGATTCTGACCAACTCGTTCTCTCATCCTTGGTCTTGGCATAAGAATAACACAATAGGTGAAACCTATTAAGGTCATTTCCATGTAAAAGGACTCATTAGCACCACCGTGAAGTTCATTGGAGCGTATCAAATTGGGTGTCAAATGAAATCTAAAAGTTTATATTTTGGAGACATACAGTATATACATTTCTCAACCATTTTCCATCCTAAACAAATGTGGAATAAGCAAAGGCTTTGATTTCTTGTCAAACAAATGGAAAATGGGTCTTAGAAAACATATACCAGAAAAAGTCTTAAAAGGTATGAGAAATTGAGATATTTTGTCACTGATCTATCTACACAAAATACCCCAGAATGTTAAAGTAGAGACCCTTAAACCCAGACTTGGACCACATAACCAAATCTGGTGAATTGACGGTATTCGATAGCTCTTCGAATGGGTCGTTGGGTCTCAAGTTCAATATGAGTTTCGGCTTAAACTAACGTAAACATCCTCAGTGAAATATAGTGGATTTGCAGACTTAGATTGCTGCTAATGTTTAATACGCTCCTCAATTGCGAGGATTCGAATTACTCCGCAGCGCACAAGTGTGAACTAGTTTTTACGCGTTAGTAAACGTTATCATACTTGCTTTTTCATACTCAGGAGATGAAGGAATGTGGAAGCAAAAGCGATTGCTCAGATAGATTAGTCAACGCCGCAAACGTGATAAGTGGGGTCTGCGTTGGTCAGATAGGACCATGGACATGGCTTTGTCATAGCTATTGTCTATGTCGTGGGGATATATATTGACATGGAGGACAGCCTCCAATCAGAATCGCTCTAGCAGTACGATATGACCTGTTTAGATTTTGACAAAATGCTTACTCCCTGTGGACTATAGAAGTAAGAATTGTCGTTGAGCTTTGGAGTCACTTTCATGAGATAGAGTCGCGTATGTTTGGATAAACAAAAACCCACAATTTGACAAACTCCAAACGTTGTTATGCAAGAATGGGCTGCCATCACAGATGTGGCCCAGAAGTTATTGACACCCAGGGTGGATTGCTCAGAGGTCTTGAAAAATAAGGGTCAACATTGACAAATATTTGACTCTTTGCATGCAACTTATGTCAATTGCCATTAAAGCTTTTTGACACTTTGAAATGCTTGTAAATTATATCTTGTGTTTTTCATAGTTATAGATCTGACAAAATTCTGAAGACCTGAAGCAGCAACTCTGTGGAAATTAATTTTGTTTGTATTTCAACTTTTGGCCAAACTGTAGCTCGCATTCTGTATATAAGCTATGAAGTTATATATTTAGAACCACCATTGCTGATTGGAATTAAGCGCCGCCTGTGTCTTTGATTTGTGTCGCAAGAACGGTTTGTTTTTTGTTTTTTTGACTTGTAAAACAGGATGAATAAAATACGTATGTTAAACATTATCAGTAATTACCAGGACTCTACAAATTTGTTTGAAAATCACAACAAGATTGTTAAACTGGCTTAGGTTATTGACGCGATCTGATTTAGGATTTACCTGTGAGCAAGGCCTTATTTTATCATGTGAAGGTTTCATTCAGGTCTCTTTTTTTAAAGCACACTTGGTCTTTGGCAGGAGAAAGCGCAGATCAGGGGAACCAGAGGCCAGGGACGTCAACCAACAAGAAGACACCAAGTGTTCCCACTGTGGAAGTGTTTTACCAGTTAGGGAAACCTGAAAGAAAACGCAGAGGAATAACACAGGTGAGAAGCTTACTCATCGCCTCCCAGTGTGGAAGGGTTTTTAACCATTTTAGGGAACGCTGAAAATACATGAGAGAATACACACAGGGGAGAGGCCTTACCATGTGCGCAGTGTGGCTAAGTTCTTTAAAAAGTTATGGAACTTGAAAAAACACGAGAGAATACACACAGGTGAGAAGCTTACAATGCTCACCCATTGTGGAAGGGTTTCAGCAGCCGGCGAATCTGAAAACGGATGAGAGAATAACACAGGGGAGAAGCTTACGCAACTGATCCCAGTGTGGAAAGTGGTTTCAACTGTTCAGAGGGAGTGAAACCTGAGGAATACACACGGGGAGAAGCCTTACCATTGCTCCAGTGCGGAAAGGTTTTAAAAGTTATGGAACCTGAAAGAACGGAGAATACACACAGGTGAAGAAGCCTTACATTCGCTCCAGTGCGAAAGAGTTTTAACGTTTTTTTGGGAACCTGAAAACATGAGAGAATGCACACAGGGGAGAGGCTTTACCACTGCTCCCAGTGTGGCAAGTGGGTTTTTAAAAAGTTATGGACTGAAAGAAACACGAGAGAATACACCAGGTGAGAAGCTTACGCACTGCTCCAGTGTTGTAAAGTGTTTCAACAGCTGGGGAGCTGCAAATGGCATGAGAGAATACACGGGGAGAGCCTTACCTGTCCAGTGTGGAAAGAGTGTTTAACAATTTAGGGAACTGTTAAAAAATGAGAAAATACACCAGGGGAGAAGCCTTACCACTGCTCCAATTAGTGTGGAAAGGGTTTTAACCATTTTAGGGAACCTGAAAAACACGAGAGAATACAACAGGTGAGAAGCCTTACCACTGCTCCAGTGTGGGAGGGTTTTCAGCCAGCCGGGAATCTGACGGCATGAGAGAATAACACAGGGAGAAAAGCCTTACCACTGCTCCCAGTGCGGAAAGAGTTTTAGCGATTTAAGGACCTGAAAAACATGGAGAATACACAGTACGGGGAGAATGCTTCCAACTGCTCCCATTGAAGAAAGAAGTTTTAAACGATTTAGTGAAAACCTGAAAAAA
>NC_036865.1:3182665-3187000 GCF_002910315.2 Salvelinus sp. IW2-2015 | reverse complement strand
GTCAATCTGACAGAGCTCCAGAGTTCCTCTGTGGAGATGGGAGAACCTTACAGAAGGACAACCATCTCTGCGGCACTCCACCAATCAGGCATTTACGGTAAAGTGGCCAGACGGAAGCCACTCCTCAGTAAAAAGCACATGACAGCCCGCTTGGAGTTTGCCAAAAGGCACCTAAAGACTCTCAGACCATGAGAAACAAGATTCTCTGGTTTGATGAAACCAAGATTGTGGCCTGAATGCTTAGCTTCACGTCTGGAGGAAACCTGGCACCATCCCTACGGTGAAGCATGTTGCTGGCAGCATCATGCTGTGGGCATGTTTTTCATTGGCAGGGACTGCGAAACAAGTCAGGATCGAGAGAAAGATGAACGGAGCAAAGTACAGAGAGATCATTGATGAAAACCTGCTCCAGAGCGCTCAGGACCTCAGACTGGGGAGAAGGTTCACCTACCAACAGAACAAGGACCCTAAGCACACAGCAAAGACAAGGCAGGAGTGGCTTCGGGACAGGTCGCTGAATGTCCTTGAGTGGCCCAGCCAGAGCCCAAACTTGAACCCGATCGAACATCTCTGGAGAGATCTGAAAATAGCTGTGCAGCAACGCTCCCCATCCAACCTGACAGAGCATGAGAGGATCTGCAGAGAAGAATGGGAGAAACTCCTCAAATACAGGTGTGCCAAGCTTGTAGCGTCATACACAAGAACAATCAAGGCTGTAATCACTGCCAAAGGTTCTTCAACAAAGTACTGAGTAAATGGTCTGAATAAAAAACACCAGTCTCAATGTCAACATTGAAGAGGCGACTCCGGGAAGCTGGCCTTCTGGGTAGAGTAGTTACAAAGAAAAAGCCATATCTCAGACTGGCCAATACAAATAAAAGATTACGATGGGCAAAGAGCACAGACACTGAACAGAGGAACTCTGCCTATAAGGCCAGCATCCCAGAGTCGCCTCTTCACTGTTGACGCTGAGACTTATGTGTTGCGGGTACTATTTAATGAAGCTGCCAGTTGAGGACTTGTGAGGCGTCCGTTTCTCAAACTAGACACTCTAATGTACTGGTCTTCTTGCTCAGATGTGCACCGGGGCCTCCCACTCCTCTTTCTATTCTGGTTAGAGCCAATTGAAACCATTTTAGAATAAGGTTGTAAAGTAACAAAATGTGGGGAAAATCAAGGGGTCTGAATACTTTTCGAATGCACTCTATATACAATGCCAGTCATAAGTTTGGACACACCAACTCATTCAAGGGTTTTTCTTTATTTTTAGTATTTTTAATAGTGAAGACATCAAAACTATGAAATAACACATGTGGAATCATGTAATAACCAAAAAGTGTTAAACAAATCAAAATCGATTTGAGATTCTTCAAAGTAGCCACCCTTTGCCTTGATTACAGCTTTACACACTTGACATTCTCTCAAAGGAAAGAAATTCCACAAATGAACTTTTAACAAGGCACACCTGTTAATTGAAATGCATTCCAGCTGACTACCTCATGAAGCTGGTTGAGAGAATGCCAAGAGTGTGCAAAGCTGTCATCAAGGCAAAGGGTGGCTAATTTGAACAATCGAKAATATTCAATATATTTAGATTTGTTTAACACGTTTTTGCTTACTACATGATTCCATGTGTTATTTCATAGTTTTGATGTCTTCACTATTATTCTATAATGTAGAAAATAGTAAAAAATAAAGAAAAACCCTTGAATGAGTAGGTGTGTCCAAACGTTTGACTGGCACTGTAAATCCAAAGAATTGATGTTTGCCTCATACAGGCAGTGACCATAATGGACGATTAATGCTGGTCTCCAGCTTTAAATGATGCACAACACATCAACAGTCAAACATCACTGGAAAGCATAATTCTTTCTATGCTGCAGGTTAGAGTTCACTATTATATAAATATTTGATACATGATACTACAGGATATTCCCATAATAATTTGTCTAAGTCCCCTTATTTACATTACACACTTCCTTCTCATATCCTTTCATAAATTTCCCCTGTCCCCTTGCCTATTCGCTGTTAAATAAATTKATGAAAAGAGGTAGGTTATATTAACACAGGTCATACTATAGCGTATGAGAGATTTTACAACCTGATGCAACCTTGATGACAAGTTGTTACTAATATCTAATGACCACATCTTACACTTAACCTCTTCAACTTGACATGGTGGAAAGACAAAATACTGTTCTGTTTCTGGCAATTGCAGCTCTAGAAAGTGGAGGCTCACTAACACAGTTATCCAACTCTCCAACAATCCATAGTCCATCTCCATKCATACTCACTTTTCAGCACCACCTTGATGGGAGACTGTGAGGGGTGGTACAGACGGTGATCCCTAGAGTTAGCGACTCCCATGTTCTTCTCTTTCTCTCTCCCAGAGACTTGATCTCTTAGTTCTAGAGACGTGTTGRTTAAATCAAACACGACACCGACTCAGCCTCAGAGAAAACAGCCTTTCAGAGACGTCTACCAGCGACTGGAGCCAACGAAAGCAAAGTTCTTCGATTTGTCTAAGAAGGTCGTGGTGGTCAAGGGTACAATCCCACCACCTGGACTAGATGTCCATGCTTTGACTATCGATGATGACTACAGGTATCTGTGTGGCGTCAGAGCTAGGTTCCCTAGCTGTCACGACACTTCCCCAGTTCTTTACTAATGAACCACACAGGATCAATAAACAGCAACAGGAGCAGTATATGAGGGAATGTCCTATCCACATGGGCTAGTAAGGCAGCTAATGCTTTACACAACAGCACTAATCCAATCAGCTATTTAGAGGAAGAGGTGGACGAGATCAAGAATAACTTGAGTCAACACAGCAACCCCATTATAGACTTAAAACCCTGGTCAGACCATACTTACCTGCTGGGAACGTGATTGCACCTGTTAAGGAGAAGTTCAAGCAAGGTATAAACCATTGTACGTCTGTTTGGCCTGCTGGTTCCACCCATGCACACATGACTAAGGCCCTTGGGAAAAAAGTGTCTGGTCAATGGCATATATTATTATATTGTTTGGGGGTGGACAATTCTTGGTAGAATCTATTGTATAAGTTTCCCGAGTCGTTCCTTGTCATTTCAACAAGTCATGGCAGTCACCATCTCAGATTGTTCTGAAATTGTTTCTGTCGTTAGAAACAGGTCAGATTGGCATTCTGTTGAAATGTTGTTGAAATGTTATTTTATCTCAGAGAAGTTAAGKWAATTGATTGCACCCAAAAAGGCCAATTTAATTTATAGGTTRCAGATAATATTCAATAAAAATAGTACCCAACATCCAATTTGGACCAAACATGAGGAATCCAAAAGAATTGTCAAAAGCCATCCACGGACCCTCCACAACCCATGTCTATCCCACCCCAAGAACCATTATCTTAGGGCTGTGCCGACATGGCCATACTCACATTCGTAATCGTATTTGTAAGTTGACAGTTGATAGTTGAAAAAAACGGAAGTGTTTTAATATGCATAAATAGGTGTTGGCAAAATACATCCCTGCACGTTCTCACTGCAAAATAAAAGCTGCAGATTAGGAGCAGCGCGTGGAGGGGTGGGTGCATCTGTATGTCCTTGACTTGCAGTGGTCAGACAAGTTTGCTGTCACTCAGTCATATTTTTTCCCTACCCTTGCTCCACTTGTTAGATATTATGCAGATTGATAGCTTGATAGGAAACGTCCTTGCCGTGGGATTTATCATAGTAGCAGGCAGCATCAATCTAYGTGATCAAACCGAAAACATGCAAGGAAAAGTGATCGGGTGAAATGATGAAGGGAGTGGACAAGAAATACAGCTTCACCCTATCCAATCAGAGCAGCATTCTCTTTACAGACAACTCAACTGGCTAGTTTGTCTATCTAAACCACACATATGACAGACTCGAAAACAGTACAGTGTGGTTTAGAAACTCTGACTGACTGACATGAGAAAGATGTTTGCTGGCACCCGAAAATACAGTTTTTTTCCAATCAAGTATAATTACAAAAATACTCAGATCATAATTCCATCAGAAAATTTCCCATATCCGTTACGAAACTTAGTCCAACTACTCGGCACATCCCTACAGTATCAGTTCTCTATGTTTGAAAAGTAGTATGAAGCTGTGGCTTGGAGTATTGCTTCTCCATACTATGTAATGTATTCCCTGTGAATCTGGTGATGTTTTTGTCCCATGTTCAGAGAAATTTGTAATTGAAGTTAATTGCTTATTTATCGTAAAGTTGTGTGAAAGTACCCGGTTTTGACCACTAGTTTTGCCCACTGTTCCTGCTATACCGGTCTTTTATCCATTTTGCTGGTCTTTGTAGAAACCAATAGATTTGGCT
>NC_036865.1:3130276-3182640 GCF_002910315.2 Salvelinus sp. IW2-2015 | reverse complement strand
AGGAATTCAGAAACTCAGAGAGAACGCTGTATATGGCCCAGGAGCCTGTAAACAGTAGCTATAAAAAGTATTGAGTAGGCTGCATAGATTTCATGACTAGAAGCTCAAAAGACGAAAACGCCATTTTTTTTTTTGTAAATTGAAATTTGCTATCGTAAATGTTTAGCAACACCTCCGCCTTTGCGGATGCACGGGGAATGGTCACTAGTGTAACCAGGAGTGAGCTCATTTAACACAGTAAATTCATTCAGGCTTAAGCCATGTTTCAGTCAGGGGCCAATCACATCAAGATATGATAGTGATATTCCATTGACTATGACTGGCCTTTGAAGTGAGATTCTAACATTAAGTATAACCCTTTTTGAGATGTAGGTATACTGATCTTCTTCAATATGGCAGGAATGGAGGAGCTTTATCCTAATAAGATTGCTAAGGGAACACCGCCATGGTTTAGTTTTGCCCACCTAGGTCGAGGCACAGACACAGTCTCCAATGGTGTATGCTGAGCTGACTACACTGAGTGCTATTGGCAGACTCACTAGCTGGCAGGTTGGCTAACAGCCTGCGCCGGCCTGCAGCCGTATTATTGTGGGGCTAGAGGATTAGACCTGTTATGTTGGTAGATAAGATGAGAGCACCCTCCAGCTTTAGAGGAGTCCGTCACTCCTCAGCAGGTCAGGCTGGTCCTTTTGTGGGTGATCGCCAGAAAGAGGGCCAATTATCTACAAATTCTCATCTTTTGGGAGGGGCAGAAAACAGTTTTCAACCAATTGAGTGCTGAGACTCTGCTGTAGAGCTCGTCACTCCCCTAACTGGGAGGGGGCCAGAGACAATTACTCGATGCCGACACATCTTTCTAGCTGATTTACACGCTGAAGCTATGTTGCACTTGGTGACTTCTGACTGTTTCATCCTAACATCGTTGGTGCCGACGTGGATAACAATATCTCTATACTCTCTACACTCGCCCAGATTTAGCTTTAGCCAGCACCATCTTTAGATTAGCCTAACGTAACGTGTAGCCCTGCCCCTGGTAACAGTGTATGATCGCTGGGTGATTCGCTTTAAGTCTAATACTGCGGGTAAATGGAGGTCGCCAATGACTAGGGTTTTAATTTGTCAGAGCTAATGGTGGGAGCCTTCGGCGTCTCAGACCCCGTAACGGGAGGAGTAGAGACAAGAGAATACTCAGACTCAGACTCCGACTCGCTACAATAATGGGAGAAGAACCGGTTGAAAGTTTCTGTCGGCTGAATGAGCGACACCGTTGAGCCATTCCAACAGCATTTCCCTCCAGAAGCCATGAGAAAGTTGTCCGGCTGCGGGGACTGTGCGGGGGGGATTTATACTACTATCTTACTTAACTCTGGTGGCACAGAGCGCTGTTTCCTTTCCTACACTGAAATTACCCTTGCTAACGATTGCGTCCGAAGCTGGCTTGTAGCACAGCTATTCTCCCGTAAGCACGCGTTCTCCTGTATATTATGAGTACAGCGACTGCAATTAGAAACATCATGTTTATGTTACTACTTAGCTTCGGCTGTTGAAGGTGTTGACGAACCATGTCCAGATAAAGCGTCGAGTTGAAAAAGTGAATGAGGAAAAAATTGCGATGAAAAAAACTAAAATATAAACGGTAATTAAAACAAAAACAAAAACAAAAAAACGTAAAGTTGTCAGCTAGCAAAGTAAAGTTGGCAGCAAAACGCACAGCAACAAAACGCCTAAACTAAAAATTTAGTAAAGCTAGCGCTAGACTAAATAGGCTAATTTACCCATGGAAATGTGTTTAACTGACATGGGCTCACTGAATATGTTTACATGCACACTAATGACTCAATGATAAAATGATTATGGTAGTAGGCCGAGTATGMCATTAGCCACTTAAACACCTTACTACGCTTATCTTAAATAAGGCGTGAGGTCARAATCGAAGTAGGCATACGGCAATGAAAGCACTTGTATTTGATCTGTACATATGCCGGCATCAGCAGCGCAATCTTCCCTCTTATGCTGAAAGTATGCATRGTAGAAATAGCTTTCACATATAAGCATGATATATCTGACCTCAGAATCAAATAGTCTTCCCAAAAATAACATGGTAGAACTTATTTTGATTGCCGATTTTCTGCATTGATCAAAATACCATTCACGTAGCCTGATTTCAGCATGTAAACGTTTAAATCAAACTATTATATTAATCTGACTATTCACAATAAACGTATTAGTATTATTGTGTGTATGTAACCATACTCACTGTCAGTGAGTGACATATAACACTAGGTAGGTGCAATGAATTATCAGGTAGAACAAAAAAACAGCATAACTTGGGACCCTCAGGGTAAGATTTGAATATTCCTGTTATAGAGCATGGTCTGTAAAGTACAGAATGTACATGAACAGTACACGCAAGTGAAATGGGGTGCATCTCTGCAGAGAATGAAGCAGTCGAAACGTCTTACCTCGTTTTTTGCTCCAAGTATACTTCCTGGCAGGTCCTTGTCCGTCCAGCCGATCCCTCCCAACACGCCCGTCCATGACTGTCCCTGCAGAGCCATACAAGTGCATAACATATCTACATAACACCAGGAAAASACACACACAACGCGAAGAGGTAAAAGATCGATAGCTATCCACCAGTTAGAATGTTACCAACCAATCGGAACGGTAGCTTTTCAAATATAGAAACAAAACAAATCGTAGACAAATATTGCAAGTTTTAATTCAATTCATCCTAAGACATTACAGCAGGCTACATAAACAATGAGCCAATGTCATTGATCATCCAAGTARGGGATGTGTTTAGCAGGCATTGTATGAATGTAAAATAGAGACATAAGTGTACAAGTACATAAGGTATGAGTTGCACCTGTATAATCAGTTTTGTAGTTGCACAAAATATTTGCAAACACGTACCTTTTTTGGAGAATAAATATAACACTCGCAAGCACGTAACGTGATGTGTGAATAAATACAACAACACTTGCAAACATGTAACTTGATATGTGAATAAATTCAARKAGATTTGCAAGRTTGCAACTTAATTTGAGAAAGAATTCAAGTCCTTTTCTAAACTTGCGACTGGTGAATCTTCTACGAATCAAAACTACATTTGCTGATGTCGAATCTGTGCCCTCTGAGTTTTGTCACTAATTCAGCAACTAAACTCTTCCAACAGTTTTGTAGTTTGGGTTATAAAAAAACATGCACTGCTTGCAAGAGCTGCTCTSCAAGCAAGCAGCAGAGAAAAACAAGACAGCTCTGGTGGGCAGGATTTTRCRWTCCGACCYATCAGCTTTCCACTGWGCTAAATATGGATACAATTTGTTAAAATGACTAGCTAAATGATAMTCACAGAATTMAATAAAAGCTACAGCAAGGTGTTGATGAGGAAAATAAAGGGAAGAATTCAAATGAGTSTTCCCACATAGCATAGCCACTACAAAGCTATGCTTTGTATTGAACGTGCATGGCTGGTTAAGCTAGCTAGCATTAGAGCATTCTGGCTAGCCTATACCTAGTGGTTCTTATGTTGTGTAACAGAGCAATAGCTATGTACTTGTCATTTGGTTGAGACTAGCATTAGTTAAAAACATTATTGTTTGCTCTGTGTATATTTGGTGTGTAGTTGGTTGGATTTGCTAGTTAGCAAGCTGAGATTTGTATTTGTATTTATTATGGATCCCCTTTAGCTGCTGTTCTTGGGGTCCAGCAAAATTAAGGCAGTTTATACAATTTTAAAAACATTACAATACATTCAGATATTTCACACACACTTAGGTAGCGGAATGACTTTTGCTTCCCTCCAAGCCTGAGGGCACACACATTCTAGTAGGCTTAAATTGAAAATATGGCAACTAGGAGTGGCAATATCGTCCGCTATTATCTTCAGTAATTTTCCATCCAAGGTGGCTTGTCATTATTGATAGACAACATCATTTTTTCCCCTCTTCCACACTAGCTTTACGGAATTTAAAATTACAATGCTTGTCTTTCGTAATTTGGTCAGATATACTTGGAAGTGTAGTGCAGCGTTTGTTGCTGGCATGTCATGCCTAAGTGTGCTAATCTTGCCAATGAAAAATCATTAAAGTAGTTGCAATATGAGTTGGTTTTGTGATGAATGAGCCATCTGATTCAATGAATGATGGAGCTGAGTTTGCCTTTTTTCCCCCAAATTTCATTTAAGGTGCTCCGAAGCTTTTTACTATCATTCATTATTTCATTTATCTTTGTTGCATTGTGTAATTTCTTATTTTTTAAATTCAGTTTAGTCACATGAATTCTCAATTTGTTAAAAAGTTTAATAAGACGTATCTGCCATTCCTTTTGCCTCATCCTCTCATCCATACAATTTTTTCACCCATCAATCGACAGGAATTGAACAGTTTTTACAGTCATTTTCTTAATGGGTGCATGCTTATTAGTAACTGGAATAATCAATTTCATAAATGTGTCAAGTGCCATGTCTGTTTGCTCCTCATTACACACCACGGACCAACAGATATGAATGTAATCTGTTACTGGCAAATTATTGATTTCATGGACCTTGTTTCTTAAGCTACATATGTTAACGTGGGCTATTTTGAGCACTTTTCTTCTGGGATGCTTACTTGCTTTAATTGCTTTACTGGGAAGCTTAGCAGCACTAGATGTGCTCATGTTCTTTATGTTAATGCAGGGTGAGCTGCACACAGTGGACTTCCTCCTAGYGCACACCAMCTRAGTGCTAACAGTATAAATCTGGTTCATAGGCACATGATTACTGCATACAATAGCTGTAGGATCAGTAGAGGCATTCAGGGCAGTTAAAGGGACATACATTAGGTTACTTATATTGTGTCTACCAACGCTTCTGGTGTAATGTACATTTTCTGAAGCATTATGACAACTGCGTCACAATGGTTCGGATTAGCTGAGCTGGGCTTTGTCACGGCTGTTGAAAGGAGAGGACCAAGGTGCAGCGTGGTGAGCGTACATTTTCTTTATTTCAATCAAAATGACGCCGAACAAAACAATAAACACTACAAAAACAAACTGTGAAGCTCAAAGGCTAAGTGCCCTAAACAAAGTAAAAAAAAAAAAATAATAATAAAATAAAATAAATAAAAATAAAGTCAACTTCCCACAAAGACAGGTGGAAAAAAGGGCTACCTAAGTATGGTTCTCAATCAGAGACAACGATAGACAGCTGCCTCTGATTGAGAACCACACCCGGCCAAACACAAAGAAATACACAACATAGAACTTAGAATACCCACCCCAACTCACGCCCTGACCAAACCAAAATAGAGACATAAAAAGGATCTCTAAGGTCAGGGCGTGACAGGCTTGGGTCATTGATAAGTCATTGTCTCAACGCATCCTTATAGTGCTGTGAAAGGAAACAGGATCCCAAATGATTTGGGTGGATCCCATCCTCCTTATAAAACGTGTTTTGTTTCCAAAAGGTATCGAAATTGTCAACTAAAGTTACAATTGAGCTGCAATAATCACGTAGCCAGTTGTGAAGAGAAAGAATCCCGCTAAAGCGTTCAATGCCGCGATTCAGAGATGGCAGAGGGCCAGATATGATGGGTCTTTTGTTACTGTCTAGCAGAGAGTCAATCAGCTCAAGCCCTGCTTGATCCAGAGCAGGGACGGAAGGTTGCCGACGTCGACTTTGAATTCGTAGTATTAGTAGTAGGCACTGAGGTCGCAGACACAGGCACCTCCAGTGATGAAGGTGCAGGAAGATCAGGCTCCAGGACGGTGAAACTATTCNTCGTAGTATTAGTAGTAGGCACTGAGGTCGCAGACACAGGCACCTCCAGTGATGAAGGTGCAGGAAGATCAGGCTCCAGGACGGTGAAACTATTCGTTGTTTGTATCCTCTCCGGGCCTCTCGTTGGGAGTGTAGACTGTTTTGTGGGAGGTCGTTGTCTTCAGCACCTCTTGCTGTTCTCCTTCCACGCTGCTATCAGATGGGGGAGCTCCGGYCAACACCGGCCAGTCGGATAAGGCGGAGATGCATCCAACAAGCGTGAACACCATCCAGTACACCGGCGTAGAAAATGTAAATATTCCATTGTGCGTTTTCCCCAGTTTCTTACGTAGGCTGGCGATCTGCATGATCAAGGAACCCACCTCAAGCCTATAATCATCGGCAAGTAAACAATTGCTGCATTGGAACTCCGAGTGATCCGGTTTGTCCCGAAACAAAGCGTAGTAGATACAGCTCCTACAGTGCTGGAACCGTTAATTTATTTCTCCAGACAATGAGGGGTCCATTGCAAAACTCATCTGGTACCAACTTCGTTAGCTTYATGGATAACATTAGCTAGCTTGCTAATAATGTTTTGAGGAGAACAGGCTAGCTCCCTGTAGAATCAAGACGAGGGGATGACGATTAGATGCGGTGCTCAGACGAGGTGAGATCTCTCATATTAGATCTTGAATAGCTAGCTAGACGTCGATGTTGAATCAAAGCAATGACGTTCATTTTATGGGCTTGCTATGTGAGCTGCTTTTCCTGAAAATGTCTATCTGATATAGCTAGRTAGTTGTTGTTGTTCTGGAGTCCGTTAAATGTTACAGCCACAACATCATGATCATATAGTCATGCATCTGCAGACAAGCGACGAGGAGAAAAGCCTGCTTCGGATGAGCTAGCTAGAACAACAACTAGCTAGCTATAATATCAGATAGACATTTGGAGGAAAAGGATGGATAGAGCTAGCAATCTGTAGTAACATTARTAGTTGAAACCATTATATGCACATCATCTGTGTTACATTCCATATTGTGTTTTAATATAAGAACACCTCTGGCTCCGAGTGGTTGGGTAAGCTCCTCCCTGGCCGTCCCTGTCCAGGGGTGACATTGGACTGGGCCACATTGGACTGGGCCACGGTGTCTCCCAACCCCCAAATTATATTAACTGGTGGGACCTGACCCTAGATCAGCACTCCTACTCTCGTGGCGCATTTCCATACAAGATTTACCCCAGTGTTTACCCTCTCTCTCCTCTCAGTGTTTCCCCTCTGAGCCCCTGGTCGTGCTGCTGTTCCGACTGCAGCTGTGAAACCCCTAGCCTGATTTCACCGGGCATTTTACCTTGTCCCAGACCCCTGCTTATCAGGTTTAACCAGGAAGTCGCTGTGCTTCTGCCTCTGCCTCTGCATTTGGCTGTTCTTTGGGGTTTTAGGCTGGGAATCTGTAAAGCACTTTGTGACTGTCGATCGGGGCTGTTCTGATTAAAATGACACAAAAGTCATGCATTCGTAACAAGAACAGTGAGTGTAAAAAATATCCTTATTTTGCAAATGTGAACGATTAGCTGATCTGGAGTGGACTCCATTTGAATTTAAAGTATTCGCTAGGATGACTAACATCCATCATCATCCATGAGTACCATCTACATGCAATCCACCACCACTTTTCTAATGAACACTCCTCCCGAATCTATTGCGCATGGAACAACAACGTTTTATATGTATTTATGACTAATATTCCCTTTTGTCAATGACTACACATCGTGGCAACATGCTTGACTGAAAAATCTTGCAACGCCTTTAGACTTTATGGAGGTTATGCGGGGTGTTGTCGCGAAATTGGAGTGAGCTGTTGTAACTTCTCAAGGGTTATGCTCTGTTCTGTGTTGAACTGTGATGGTATGCCTTTCATAGACTCCTGTTAGTTCTGCACCCTAACACAAGGCTATTGTGTTCTGGAACTGTTGCTTGTATAGAACTGTTGTGTAAACAATATGATTGTATTATCACCTCCCACTATATAAAGGACATGTGACCATTTACTCTTCGAGCTCCTCCCCTGACTGCGATCAGAGATGGGATCTACCTGGCAGCTGCTCGTATGCATAGAAATATGCCCTATTATACCATAAAATTAGTCTCTGCCTAATCTTTGGATCGAGTTTTCCACAACATTTGGTGCCATGACCTGGATCAGAGCAACCTGACTTTTTTGACCCATTTCACTCTGCTTGGACCCAGATATTGCTCTGGCCACAATTAAGAAGGTAAGAGACCTTATTCAAACACTTTTGTGAGGGACTGTCTGTTTCCATCCAAGCCTTAATTGTGAAAGATCTCGTCCTCCTCATCTACAATATGTTGGGGTTAAATTGTTAGGGTGGACTAAAATACAAACAATGCCTCCCAATACGGAGAAAGTAAAAGGGGACAATYMCATCCCGGTGAACAGAAGTTATCATGTTTGTTTGTTTTTAAATCAAATAAAATGTTATTTGTCACATGCGCCAAATACAACTTTACCGTGAAATGCTTACTTACAAACCTTTAACCAATAACGCAGTTCAAGAAATAGAGTTAAGAAAATATTTACTAAATAACTAAAGTAAAAAAATGTAATCAAAAAGTAACACAAGAAAATTACATAACAATAACGAGGCTATATTATATACANCCGTCTCTGGAGGCTCCGGGCTGGAGGCCGTCTCTGGAGGCTCCGGGCTGGAGGCTGTCTCTGGAGTGGAGAGACACACAGGAGGCCTGGCTCTGGGAGCAGGCACAGGACTCACCAGGCTGGGGAGACATAGAGGAGGCTTCTTCCTTGGCCGAGGCACCGGATACACTGGGCCGTGGAGGCGCACTGGCGGTCTCGAGCGCAGAGCTGGCACAACCCATTCTGGCTGGATACCCACTTCCACCCGGGCAAATGTGGGACGCTGGCACCGAGCACACCGGCCTGTGAATGCTCAACCGAGACACAGTGCGCATCACCCCATAGCATGGGGCCTGACCAGTCACATGCTCGCCCCGGTAAGCACAGGGAGTTGGCTCAGGTCTCCAACCTGACTCAGCCACACTCCCCGTGTTCCCCCTCCCAAACGTTTTGTTGGGGCTGCCTCTCAGGCTTCCTTGCTAGCCGTGTTCCCTCATAACGCTGCAGCTCCGCCTTAGCTGCCTCCAGTTCCTCCCTTGGACGGCGATACCTCCCAGCCTGCCTCCAGGGTCCCTTACCATCCAGGATCTCCTCCCATGTCCAGGAGTCCTCTCTACCACGCTGCTTGGTCCTTTGGTGGTGGGAAGTTCTGTCACGGCTGTTGAAAGGAGAGCACCAAGGTGCAGCGTGGTGAGTGTACATTTTCTTTATTTCAATCAAAATGACACCGAACAGCACAATAAACATTACAAAAACAAACCGTGAAGCTCAAAGGCTAAGTCCCCTAAACAAAGTCAACTTCCCACAAAGACACGTGGAAAAAAGGGCTACCTAAGTATGGTTCTCAATCAGAGACAACGATAGACAGCTGCCTCTGATTGAGAATCACACCCGGCCAAACACAAAGAAATACACAACATAGAACATAGAATACCCAGCCCAACTCACACCCTGACCAAACCAAAATAGAGACATAAAAAGGATCTCGAAGGTCAGGGCGTGACAGGCTTGGGTCATTGATAAGTCATTATCTCAACGCAGCCTTATAGTGCTGTGAAAGGAAACAGGATCCCAAATGATTTGGGTGGATCCCATCCTCCTTATAAAACATGTTTTGTTTCCAAAAGGTATCGAAATTGTCAACAAAAGTTACACCAATTGAGCTGCAATAATCACGTAGCCAGTTGTGAAGAGAAAGAATCCCGCTAAAGCGTGCAATGCCGCGATTCAGAGATGGCAGAGGGCCAGATATGATGGGTCTTTTGTTACTGTCTAGCACAGAGTCAATCAGCTCAAGCCCTGCTTGATCCAGAGCAGGGACGGAAGGTTGCCGACGTCGACTTCGAACTCGTAGTATTAGTAGTAGGCACTGAGGTCGCAGACACAGGCACCTCCAGTGATGAAGGTGCAGGAAGATCAGGCTCCAGGACGGTGAAAACTTATTCGTTGACTGTTTGTAGATCCTTCGGCCTCTCGTTGCGAGTTAGATAGACTGTTCTTGTGGAGTCCGTCTTCTTCGCACCTCTTGCATTTCTACCTTCCACGCTTGCATCAGATGGGAGTCTACCCGGACCAAACCACCGGCCCAGTCGGATAAACGGAGAAATGCATCCCGCAACAAGCCTGAACCACCATCCAGCACCGGCTCAGAACAAATGAAATAATTCCATGGTGCGTTTCCCCGTTTCTAGTATGCCTGGCGGAATCTGCCATGATCAAGACCCACCTCAAGCTATAACTACCATCGCAAAGTAACACAATTGCTGCATTATGGAACTCGAGGGGATCCGTTTGTCCGAAAACCAACATGAGATACAATAGATACACTCCTACAGGCGAACCGTTAATTTATTCTCCAGGACCAATGAGGGGTTCTCCATATGCAAAAACTCATCGGACTCCAATTCGTTAGCTAATGGATAACATGAGCCTAGCTTTGCTAAATGTTCTTGAGGAAACAGGCCTATCTCCTGTAGATCAAGACCAGGGATGACATTAGATTCGCGTGCTCAGACCAAGTGAAATCTCTATCATCTATATCTTGAAAATAGCTAAGTCTAGACGTCGATGTTGAATCAAAGCCAAATGCGTTATTATTAGGGCTTGCCTATTGAGACTGCTATTTCCTGAAAATTCTTATCTTAATAAGCAGCTAGTTCGTTGTATGTTCTGGAGTCCGTTAAATGTCTACAGCCCACAGACATCAGAATCATTAATAATCATGCATCTGCGACAAAGCGACGAGGAGAAAAGCCTGGTTCGGATGAGCTAGCAACTAGTATGCTAAATAATATCAGTAGACATTTGTAGAAAGATGGAGAGTAGAGCTAATGCAATCTGTAGTAACGATTTTAGTTGAAAAACCATTATATTGCCACATCATCTGTGTTAATTTCTTATTATGTTTTAATATAAGAACATCTTCTGTCAGAGTGTGGGTAAGAACTCCCTCCTGGCCGTCCCTGTCCAGGATGGGTGATCATGGACTGGCCACAGAGGTTCTCCAACCCTCAACATTAATATATAACTTGGGACCCTGACCCAATCAGCACTCTATCTCTGCGGTGCGCATTTCATACAAGAATTTACCCGTGTTACCCTCTTCTCTCCTCTCACGTGTTTCCCTCTGCAGCCTGAGTCGTTGCTGGTCTGTTCTAGACGTAGCTGAACCCCTGCTGCTCGTTTTACCGGGCATTTTACGTTGTCCCAGACCCCTGCTATTCAGGTTAACCAGTAGTCGCTGTGCTTCGTGCCTCTCCTCTGCATTTGCGCGTTCTTTGGGGTTTAGGCTGGGATCTGTAACAGCACTTGTGATGTCGATCAGGGCTGTTCTGATTAAGAGACAAATAGTCATGCATCGTAACAAAACAGTGGTGTAAGAAAATATTCCACCTTTTGTTTGGCAAATGGAACTGTCGTACGCTATCTGGAGTGGACTCATTTGAAATTTAAAAGTATTCGCTAGATGACTAACATCCATCTTCATCATGGATTCATCAGCACTGAATCTCACCACACTTTTCTAATGAGAACACGTTACCTCCCTTCGAACTCTATTGCCGCATGGAAACAACAACGTATTTTCTATGTATTATGATAATTTCCCTTTTTGTCAATACGCTCACATCGTGGAACATGCTTGACTGAAAATTTGCAACGCCTTTAGACTTTATGGAGGTTATGCGGGTTGTTGTGGCGAAATGTCGCAGTGGCATGTTCGTAACTTCGCTTCAAGTTATGCTCTGTTCTGTGTTGCAACTGTGATGTATGCCTTTATATAGACTCTAGTACTGTGGTCCTGCACCTACCCGAACAGACAAGCTATGTTGCTGAACTGTGCTTGCTGTAGAACTCGTTTCGTTAACGAATATGCATTTATTACACCTCCAAAACTATAATAAAGGACATGTGACCATTTACTCTGTCGATGCTCTCCCACTGACTGCGATCAGAGAGCGGAATCACCTGGCAGCTGCTCGTATGCATAGAAATATCCATGTAACCATACAAATTAGTTCTCCTAATCCTTTGGAATCGAGTTTTTCCACAACATTCATGGACATGACCATGACGACGATAACACCTGATCTTTATTACGCAATTTGCGCTCTGCTTTGACCAAGATATTGGCTCTGCCACACATTAAGGAACAGTGATAAGAGACCTTTTCAAAAACGTTTGTGAGGACTCTGTTTCCTCCAAGCCATTAGATGTTGTGCAAATGATCGGTCGTCACTCTCACTACTACAGCAATGGTTGGGGTGTAATAAGTTGTTTAGGTGGATCCTTAAAATACCAATCAATCCCTTCCCAATACGGAGAAAGTAAAGGGGACAATTGGGATCCGGGTGAACAGAAGTTATCATGTTTGTCTTTGTTTTTCAACATCAAATAAATGTTATTTCACAGACCGCCAAAATTACAATACCTGACGTGAAATGCTACTTACAAACCTTTAACGAGATGAACGCAGTTCAGAAATAGAGTTAAGAACAATATTCTACTAAATAACTAAAGTAAAAAAATGTAATCAAAAAGTAACACAAGAAAATTACATAACAATAACGAGGCTATATTATATACAGGGGGTACCGGTACCGAGTCAATGTACAGGTTAGTCGAGGTAATTTGTACATGTAGGTAAGGGTAAAGTGACTATGCATGGAAAATAAACAGCCCGTAGCAGCAGTGCAAAAACAAAGGGCATTGTAAATAGTCCGGGTGGTCATTTGATTAATTGTTCAGCGGTCTTATGGCTTGGGGGTAGAAGCTGTTAAGGAGCCTTTTGGACCTAGACTTGGCGCTCCGGTACTCTTTGCTACCGCACGGCAAGCGGAACAGTCTATGACTTTGGTGACTGGAGTGTTTGAAAGCTTTTGGGGCCTTCCTCTGACACCGCCTAGTATATAGGTCCTGGATGGCAGGAAGCTTGTCCCAGAGATGTACAGGGCTGTACACACTACCCTCTGTAGCGCCTCATGGTTAGATGCCAAGCAGTTGCCATACCAGGTGGGGTTGCAACCAGTTAGGATGCTCTCGATGGTGCAGCTGTAGAACTTTTTGAGAATCTGGGGACCTATTCCAAATCTTTTCAGTCTCCTGAGGGGCAACAGGTCTTGGTGTGTTTGGACCATGATAGTTTGTTGGTGATTTGGACACCAAGGAACTTCAAACTCTCGATCCGCTCCTGATCTGTTTCACCTGTCCTTGTGCTTGTCTTCACCCCCCGCCAGGTGTCGCCCATCTTCCTCATTATCCCCTGTGTACTTATACCTGTGTTTTCTGTTGTCTTGTTGCCAGTTCGTCTTGTTTGTTCAAGTCAACCAGGGTTTTGTCTCTGCTTCTGCTTTTTCCCAGTCTTTCTTTTTCTCGCCCTCCTGATTGTGTACCTTGCTTTTCCTGAGCCTGCCTGCCGTCCTGTACCTTTGCCCCTACTCTGGATTACCGACCTCTGCCTGACCTGACCCTGCCTGACGTCCTGTACCTTTGCCACTACTCTGGATTACCGACCTCTGCCTGACCTGACTCTGCCTGACGTCCTGTACCTTTGCCCCTACTCTGGATTACCAACCTCTGCCTGACCTGACCCTGATCCTGCCTGCCGTCCTGTACCTTTGCCTCTACTCTGGAACATCGACCCCTGCCTGCCTTGACCTGTCGTTTGCCTGCCCCTGTTGCAGTAATAAACATTGTTACTTCAACACAGTCTGCATTTGGGTCTTACCTGAAAGGTGATAATGGGGGCCTGTTCGGCCTTCCTTTTCCTATAGTCCGTGATTAGCTCCTTTGTCTTGCTCACATTGAAGGAGAGGTTGTTGTCCTGGCACCACACTGCCAGGTCTCTGACCTCCTCCCTATAGGCTGTCTCATCGTACTCGTTGATCAGACCTACCACTGTTGTGTTGTCAGCAAACTTAATGATGGTGTTGGAGTCGTGCTTGGCCAAATGTGTTGTTGCTTACCGTTATCACCTGGGGGGCGGCCCGTCAGGAAGTCCAGGATCCAGTTGCAGAGGGAGGTGTTTTGTCCCAGGATCCTTAGCTTAGTAATGAGATTTGTGGGCACTATGGTGT
This sequence comes from Salvelinus sp. IW2-2015, assembly GCF_002910315.2. Lineage (NCBI taxonomy): Eukaryota > Metazoa > Chordata > Actinopteri > Salmoniformes > Salmonidae > Salvelinus > Salvelinus sp. IW2-2015. Next base: position 3,168,661 of record NC_036865.1, on the reverse strand, counting down.
TGAACGCTGAGCTGTAGTCAATGAACAGCATTCTCACATAGGTGTTCCTTTTGTCCAGGTGGAAAAGGGCAGTGTAGAGTGCGATTGACATTGCATCATCTGTGGATCTGTGGGGAGGTATGCGAATTGGAGTGGGTCTAGGGTTTCCGGCATGATGGTGTTGACATGAGCCATGACCAGCCTTTCAAAGCACTTCATGGCTACCGAAGTGAGTGCTACGGGACGGTAATCATTTAGGCAGGTTACATTCGCTTTGTTGGGCGGTGGGACTATGGTGGTCTGTTTGAAACATGTACAGTGGGGCAAAAAAGTATTTAGTCAGCCACCAATTGTGCAAGTTCTCCCACTTAAAAAGATGAGAGAGGCCTGTAATTTTCATCATAGGTACACTTCAACTATGACAGACAAAATGAGAAAAAAAATCCAGAAAAATCACATTGTAGGATTATTTATGAATTTATTTGCAAATTATGGTGGAAAATAAACTTTTGTTATTGACCAAATACTTATCTCAATACTTTGTTAATACCCTGTTGTTTGCAATGACAGAGTCAAAACGTTTTCTGTAAGTCTTCACAAGGTTTCACACACTGTTGCTGGTATTTTGGCCCATTCTCCATGCAGATCTCCTCTAGAAGGTGATGTTTTGGGCTGTTGCTGGGCAACACGGACTTTCAACTCCCTCCAAAGATTTTCTATGGGTTGAGATCTGGAGACTGGCTAGCCACTCCAGGACCTTGAAATCTTCTACGAAGCCACTTCTTCGTTGCCCGGGCGGTGTGTTTGGGATCATTGTCATGCTGAAAGACCCAGCCACGTTTCATCTTCAATGCCCTTGCTGATGGAAGGAGGTTTCACTCAAAATCTCACGATACATGGCCCCATTCATTCTTTCCTTACACGGACAGTCGTCCTGGTCCCTTTGCAGAAAAACAGCCCCAAAGCATGATGTTTCACCCCCATGCTTCACAGTAGGTATGGTGTTCTTTGGATGCAACTCAGCATTCTTTGTCCTCCAAACACGACGAGTTGAGTTTTTACCAAAAGTTATATTTTGGTTTCATTTGACCATATGAACATTCTCCAATCTTCTTCTGGATCATCCAAATGCTCTCTAGCAAACTTCAGACAGGCCTGGACATGTACTGGCTTAAGCAGGGGGACACATCTGGCACTGCAGGATTGAGTCCCTGGTGGCGTAGTGTGTTACTTATGGTAGGCTTTGTTACTTTGGTCCCAGCTCTCTGCAGGTCATTCACTAGGTCCCCCGTGTGGTTCTGGGATTTTGCTCACCGTTCTTTGTGATCATTTTGACCCACGGGGTGAGATCTTGCGTGGAGCCCCAGATCGAGGGAGATTGTCAGTGTCTTGTATCTTTCCATTTCCTAATAATTGCTCCCACAGTTGATTCTTCAAACCAAACTGCTTACCTATTGCAGATTCAGTCTTCCCAGCCTGGTGCAGGTCTACAATTTGTTTGGGTGTCCTTTGACAGCTCTTTGGTCTTGGCCATAGTGGAGTTTGGAGTGTGACTGTTTGAGGTTGTGACAGGTGTTCTTTATATACTGATAACAAGTTCAAACAGCTGCCATTAAAACAGGTAACGAGTGGAGGACAGAGGAGCCTCTTAAAGAAGAAGTTACAATCTGTGAGAGCCAGAAATCTTGCTTGTTTTAGGTGACCAAATACTTATTTTCCACGATAATTTGCAAATAAATTCATTAAAAATAATTTCCAATTATATATATACAGTTGAAGTCGGAAGTTTACATACTCCTTAGCCGAAGACATTTAAACTCCCTTTTTCACAATTCCTGACATTTAATCCTAATTTTATGAATGTGAAATGACAGAATAATAGTAGAGAGAATGATTCATTCAGCTTTTATTTATTTCATCAAATTCACAGTGGGTCAGAAGTTTACATACACTCAATTAGTATTTGGTAGCATGTGCCTTTAAATTGCTTAACTTGGGTCAAACGTTAGGGTAGCCTTCCACAAGCTTCCCACAATAAGTTGGGTTAATTTTGTCCCATTCCTCCTGACAGAGCTGGTGTAACTGAGTCAGGTTTGTAGGCCTCCTTGCTCGCACACGCTATTTCAGTTCTGCCCACAAATTTTCTATAGATTGAGGTCAGGGCTTTGTGATGGCCACTCCAACACCTTGACTTTGTTGTCCTTAAGCCATTTTGCCACAACATTTGAAGTATGCTTGGGGTCATTGTCCATTTGGAAGACCCATTTGCGACCAAGCTTTAGCTTCCTGACTGATGTCTTGAGATGTTGCTTCATATATCCACATCATTTTACTCCTCATCCATCTATTTTGTGAAGTGCACCAGTCTCTCCTGCAGAAAAGCACCCCCACACATGATGCTGCCATCCCGTGCTTCACGGTTGGATGGTGTTCTTCGGCTTGCAAGCATCCCCCTTTTCCTCCAACATAACATGGTCATTAAGGCCAAACAGTTTATTTTTTTGTCATCAGACCAGAGGACATTTCTCCAAAAGTACGATCTTTGTCACCACGTGCAATAGCAAACCGTAGTCTGGCTTTTCTATGGCGGTTTGGAGCAGTGGCTTCTTCCTTGCTGAGCGCGCTTTCAGGTTATGTCGATATAGGACTCGTTTTACTGTGGATATAGATGTCTTGTACCTGTTTCCCCAGCATCTTCACAAGTCCTTTGATGTTGTTCTAGGATTGATTTGCAATTTTCGCACCAAAATACGTTCATCTCTAGGAGACTGAACACGTCTCCTTCCTGAGCGGTGTGACGGCTGTGTTGTCCATGTGTTTATACTTGTGATACAATATTGTTTGTGCAGGAGAAACCAGACTTGTGGAGGTATACAATTTATTTTTCTGAGGCTGATATCTTTTGATATTCCATGAGTTCAAGCAAAGAGGCACTGAGTTTAAGGTAGAACTTGAAATACATCCACAGGTACACCTCCAATTGACTCAAATTATGTCAATTAGCCTATCAGAAGCTTCTAAACTGACATCATTTTCTGAATTTCCAAGCTGTTTAAAGGCACAGTCGTCTTAGTGTATGTAAACTTCCAACTTCAACTGTATATATGGGGATACAACCTTCCCAACTCTGCAGATTTTGCTCGAGGAGGCAGAGTCATTGGATTATTTATTTATTTATGTAGCTCATTTTTGGTCACAGATCCAGGAATGGCTGAAGAAATGTAACATTTACCTCGAGCTAACGCTGCAGATTGCAATACTGGGTGATGTGAAAAGTCATAATCAATCAATAATATAATAATAATTTCGCTAACATTTTTATATTTACTTTACAATCTGTAGAAACTATGAGAATAGAAAGGTTCAGAACTTTTGTAAGCAACACAGCACATTTGAAAAATATATGGCAAATGGAAATCCAATATGGATGGTGTTAAGAGATAGATGGGAGGGGTTGAATGGAGCTGAAGGGTGGGACTAATAACAACAAGATAACCAATGTAAAACAAATGTATATAGGTTCAGAACTTTTGTGAAATAGCACAGTTGCAAATAGATATCAAACTGGATGGAGTTCCATTTGCCATATATTTTTTATCAAAAGCCTTTTCAAAGTCAGCTATAAATACCAGGCCTGGTTTCACAGATTTTTCATAGTGTTCTATTGTTTCCAGTACTTTATCTCCAATGTATCGTCCATGTAAAAAACCTGTCTGCTTAGGATAAATAATATCTGACAAACCTTTTTAATTCTATGCGCAAAGCATTTAGCTAGAATTTTAAAAACACAACACTGAAGTGTAAAAGGCCTCCAATTTTTTTAATTGACTGGATCTTTATATATACACACACCACTTGGATCCTGTTTTAGTAATAATGAAATCAGACATTCTTGTTGAGTGTCCGATAATCTACCATTTATGTAGAAGTGGTTAAAACATGCTAATAACGGTCCTCTGAGTATATCAGAAAGGTTTACTAAACCTCAACTGGAGTTTTCCCGGACTTAAAGGCTTTAATTGCATCAAGAAGTTTCTCCTCTGTAATTTGGCCTTCACATGAGTCTTTCTGTACAGATGTTAATTTTACATTATTAATAGGAAAAACGTCCACACAATTAGCTTTGGTTAGTGGAGATGGAGGAGACTGAAATGAAAACATATGCTTAAAGTACTTTACTTCCTCTTTCAAAATATTGTTTGGTGAATCATGGGTGATTCCATGATTTGTAACAAGTTTCAGTAACTTCTTATTGGTAGCATTTCTATGTTAAGATTAAAAAATAATTTGGTGCACTTTACCCCGTATTCCAGTTATCATCCAGGAGACTTGGATAAATAAACAGGCTGATGTGAGTAATGCTAATAGTGAGCTAACCATTGTAAATGTATGTTCTCCTCTTAAATGCTTTTTGCCTCTTTATGCCATTGTGTTTACCACTTCAATGCCCTTACAGTGCCTTCAGAAAGTATTCACACACCTTGACTTTTTCCACATTTTGTTTTTACAAAGTGGGATTAAATTAGAATTATTTAATWGATTTTTTTTGTCAACGATCTACAACAAATACTCTGTCAAAGTGCAAAAGAAAATGTATGAAAAAGAAAACACTAATGTATCTTGATTAGATAATGTATCTAATGTATCTAATGTAACTAATGTATCTTGATCAACCCCCTGAGTCAATACATGTTAGAATCATCTTTGGCAGCGATTACAGCTGTGAGTGTTTTTGGGTACGTCTCTAAGAGCTTTGCACACCTGGATTGTACAATATTTGCACAAAAAAAATAAATCTTTATGCTCTGTCAAGTTGGTTATTGATCATTGCTAGACAGACAAAAATTCCCTAGTCCTTGCCAATGACAAGCATACCCATAACATGATACAGCCACCACCATGCTTGAAAATATGAAGAGTGGTAGGTACTCAGTAGGTTTGTGTTGGATTTGCCCCAAACATAACACTTTGTATTCAGGACATGAAGTTAATTTCTTTACCACATTTTTTACTGTTTCACTTTAGTGCCTTATTGCAAACCAGAAATGCATGTTTTGGAATATTTGTATTCTGTACAGCTTCCTTCTTTTCACTCTGTCATTTAGGCTAGTATTGTGGAGGAACTACAATTGTTGTTGATCCATACTCAGTTTTCTCCTATGCAGTCATTAAACTCAAAATTTTTAAAGTCACTTTGGCTTCATGGTGAATCCCTCATGGTGAAATTCCTTCCTCTCCGGCAACTGAGTTAGAAAGGACGCCTGTATTTGTAGTGACCGGGTCTATTAATACACCATCCAAAGTGTAATTAATAACTTCACCATGCTCAAAGGGATATTCAATGTCTGCTATTTAAATGTTCCCATCTACCAATAGGTGCCATTCTTTGAGAGGCATTGGACACCTCCCTGGTCTGTGATTGAATCTGTGTTTGAAATTCACTGCTTGACTGAGCTTACAGATAATTGTATGTGTGGGTACAGAGATATGTATTCATTCAAAAATCATGTTAAACACTATTATTGCACACAGAGTGAGTCCCTGCAGCTTTCTACTCCTGAACTTATTTAAACTTGCTTAACAGGGTTAATTTGTAAAAATTTTTTATATTAATTCAACATTATGGGTATTTGTGCTGACCAGTGACATAGCATCTCAATTTAATAAATGTTTAAATACAGGCTGTAACACAACAACATTTGGAAAAAGTCAAGGGGTGTCAATACTTTCTGAAGCCACTGTAAATCTGTAGTTTGAAGCATATATATAAAACATTTTGTTTCACTATATTAAATATTCAGCAAAAATATATCACACAGTACTTTACAATGGTGTCTGTGATGATTGTTGCCATCCAATTATTGGTGTCTGTCAACTATCTCTCCTGGTCAATTAAGTTTGATAAGTTTTGGTTTTCAGCATTCAAGTCGACTTTACACTCATACTTATATCACGTCCGAGATTGACAGGTGCTAATTTCACTCAACAACTTAAAAAAAAAAAGGTATAGAAATGTTACGCCAAGCATGTACAGGTAACAATACAAAACATACATCATCTTAGCAAACAACTAAAAAGGCAACATTACAATAATCCATAACACATTTAGAACACCTGCTCTTTCCTGAGCATGGACTTTTAACAGGTGAACCAGGTGAAAGCTACAGTATGATCTTATTGAGGTCACTTGTTAAATTCACTTCAATCAGTGTAGATGAAAGGCAGGAGAGAGGTTAAAGAATGATTTTTAAGCCTTGGACACGGAGACATGGATTGTGTACTGTATGTGTGCCATTCAGAGGGTGAATGGTCAAGACAAAGAATTAGGTGCCGGTTGTGTCAAGAACTGCAACGCTGCTGGGTTTCCCCCGCTCAACAGTTTCTTGTGTGTATCAAGAATGGTCCACCACCCAAAGGACATCCAGCCAACTTGACACAACTGTGGTAAGCATTGGAGTCAATATGTGGAACGCTTTTGAGAACTTGTAGCTTCTATGCCCGACCAATTGAGGCTGTTCTGATGCCAATATTAGGAAGGTGTTCTTAATGTTTTTGTACACTCAGTGTATATTTATTTATTTATACATCTCCCCCTCCTTCATCCGTGGTGCTCATTCAACATAGCATTAGGAGAGTGCTCTGAACATCAACAGTCATTCACTTTTCATGCGTTACAGCACCATCTTCCTAATTGATAACTTTGACAAATTGGCATAATATGAAATCTGTATGGGCAACAGCATCACCCCTGTTGTGGAAAACTCAATCCAAAGATTAGGCAGAGACTAATTTTATGGTATAATAGTGAAGCTTTTAATGTTTTGAGCAGCTGCCAGGTAGATCCGTCTCTGTCGAGTCGGGGAAGGAGCTCGAAGAGTAAATGGTCACATGTCCCTTATATGTGGGAGGTGAATATACAATCATATTGTTTACACAACAGTTCTATACAAGCAACAGTTCCAGAACCAATAGCCTTGTGTTAGGGTGCAGAACTAACAGGAGTCTATGAAGGCAACCATCACAGTTCAACACAGAACAGACCATAACTCCTGAGAAGTTGTTTCACAATCTCCTCACTGACGTCATCAGGCATGAAAACAGACAGAATGATAGCAAAAGGACTCCAACCAGTCGTAGGAGACATTGCACCACGAGAGTTCCAATGTTCCCCGGGCTAGTTTTCACCCATGCAAACAGATCCCAACCCCACTCGTTATCTCACTTGTTTACAGTAACAAATCACCGGTCTGATTGTGGCAACTGACTCAGCAACACCATTAGAGGAGTCTGGAAGGTAAGTACAGCATTCTTGACTCCCCCGCACAAACCCTCTCTTAGATGCTAGGAGAATATACAAAGCCAATATATTCTGTAAGACCATAGAACGCACAGCCACAAGTTCAGCAGTTAATTCTTCCATAGCAGTAGCATTACCCATTCTTCTACTTCATTTGCTAGTTTTCTAACGGAATCAAGACACATTTGTCATGCATAATAGGGAATTAATGCAGAAAAAAAAATGTTTTGCAGTGCCAGCTATAATGGTCCTCTATACAAGTGGGAGAAAGGTGATTTGGGGGCACTGAGGTAACACACACAGCAGGAACAACAGAGGCAGCATAGCATGATCCTGATCAGTTTGTAGGAAGGGTACCAAAACAATTCTGCAGCATTGAAGGTCCCCAAGACACAGTGGCCTCCATCATTCTTAAATGGAAGAGGTTTGGAACCACCAAGACTCTTCCTAGAGCTGGCCGCTGGGCAAACGGAGCAATTGGGGTGAAGGGCCTAGTTCAGGGAGGTAACCAAGAACCGAATGTCACTTCGCTTCGAGCACTCAGGACCTCAAACTGGGGCATAGGTTCACCTTCCAACAGGACAATGACCCGAAGCACACAGCCAAGACAACGCAGGAGTGGACAAGTCTCTGAATSTCCTTGAGTGTCCCAGCCAGAGCCCGGACTGGAACTATCAGGTATCAAGGTAAGACCCAAGTGCAGACTGTGTGAAGTAACAATGTTTATTGTTTACTGCCTTGCTGCCTTGACCTGCAAACGACAGGTCAAGGCAGGCAGGGGTCGATAATCCAGAGTWGGAGCAACGGTGCAGGACGGCAGGCAGGCTCAGGGATAGGCAGAGTTCAGTAATCCCAAGGTGGAGCAAAGGTACAGGACGGCAGGCAGGCTCAGGGCTGACAGAACAAACGCTGCTAAACAAGACGAACTGGCACAGACAGACAGAAAACACAGGTATAAATACCAAGAGGTTAAGTGGGGAAGATGGGCGACGCCTGGAGGGGGTGGAGACAAGCACAAGGACAGGTGAAACAGATCAGGGCGTGACAGGAACCCGATCTTACATCTCTGGAGATACCTGGAAATAGCTGTGCAGTGACGCTCCCCATTTAACCTCACAGAGCTTGAGAGGATCTGTAGTGAGAAATGGGAGAAACTCCCCAAATACAGGTGTGCCAAGCTTGTAGAGTCATACCCAAGAAGACTCGAGGCTGTAATCGCTGCCAAATGTGCTTCAACAAAGTATGGAGTAAAGGGTCTGAATACTTATCTAAATGTGATATTAAATTAAATTAATTTTTATTCATTTGAAAAAATTCTAAAACCTTTTTTTGCTCGTCATTATGRGTATTGTGTGTAGATTGATGAGAGAAAAAAATGATTTAATACATTTTAGAATAAGGCTCTAACGTAACAAAATGTGGAAAAAGTCAAGYGTTCTGAATACTTTTCTGAATGCACTGCACATAGTTCCACTTACTGAGGAAGTGGATTTAGCATACACACTGACATTCTTAAAGGTATAATGTATTCCCAACTACATGTTAGGGTGGAAMGTTCCATTTCTCAGTAGTAAGGGCAGAGTAAGGTTATTGTAGACAGAAATGTTATACTTACAATGACTTTCCCCCAACTGGAGACCAGTTCCATTTGCTAAGTAACACAAATAACGGGGGAGAGTAGGCCAGGGGGATGGGTTGCTTGGGCAGAGAGCTGGGATTATTCAAATCAAATCTTCTCATGTAAAACACCTCATCCTCCACCCAATCAAGCTCGCGGTCTGTAAGGTTACRTGCTTTGGTCCACATCAATATTTCATACGCACCGAGGGGTATAGCAAGTAATGGCATAGTCTCAGCACTGTCTGGTAACAATCCACAAACCCAACAATCTGATACATTCTGTAGTACAGAGACATTACTAGATAATGGTAAGAAAATGATTGACACATGGAAAACCCCATAAAGTTAATGTCCTCTTTTTCTTATTCTCAGTTCCGCGGGGTCATCAGTGTCCAGGTTCAGGTCAGCGGGGTCATCTAGTTCTGGGCTTCCCCCTATGGAAGCCGGGCCTCGTTGGAACGGAGAGGTTGGGAAGTGGTTAGTAGGACGTTCACCCACCTCTGGCTCTAAGTCTGCTACCACCCAGAGGGTGCCCACAGCCACAATGGCTGCGAGTCCCAGGGTAAGCACAGTGCCCCTACTGGGTTGCAGGAGTAACATCTTCTCCCGGTTCTACTACTTGCTTACAGTGGGAGGCGTGGATCCAGGCATCTTTCCCTTTTCTGCCGTTGGGGCGGTGTGGGCAATCTGATGTGGTCCCTTCCACCTGGGTTTGAAAGGTTATTCACCTCTGTTGTGCCTCCTGACCATTACCCAATCTCAGGGCTCGAGAATGTGATGGGGAGGGTCATCTGGAGGAGTTTGGGCAGCAGAGACCTGTAAGTGAACAGCTCGAATGCAGTTAGTTAGAGGAGATATACAGTACTTCATCATAGTGTCATCCAACAGATGCAGATCTGGGGCAGCAGCTGGTGGTATTGCGGGGTCCCTCATGGGACAGGCCATCAGTACTTCATATGGACTGAGGCCAGTTTTCCTGACTGGGGTGGAACGCATTGAAAACAAGGCTATGGGTAGCGCATCCACCCAGGTAAGTCCTGTTTGAGCACATTTTTTCCCAGTTTATTTTTCAGAATGCCATTATAACGTTCTACATTCCAAAACTTTCCAGGTGAAACAGTTCATGCTAATTTCTCTTAATTTGCATCATGTCACACAGTTCTTTCATTGTCTTCGAGTTGAAATGTGCCCCCCTTTCGCTATCTAACCTTTGTGGTACACAGAATCGTGGAACAATATCATGTGCTTCCTTCCTCATTACAGTGGCTTGCGAAAGTATTCACCCCCCTTGGCATTTTTCCTATTTTGTTGCRTTACAACCTGGAATTAAAATAGATTTTTGGGGGTTTGTATCATTTGATTTACACAACATGCCTACCACTTTGAAGATGCAAAATATGTTCTATTGTGAAACAAACAAGAAATAAGACAAAAAAACTGAACTTGAACGTGTATAACTATTCACCCCCCCAAAGTCAATACATTGTAGAGCCACCTTTTGCAGAAATTACAGCTGCAAGTCTCTTGTGGTATGTCTCTATAAGCTTGGCATATCTAGTCACTGGGATTTTTGCCCATTATTCAAGGCAAAACTGCTCCAGCTCCTTCAAGTCGGATGGGTTCAGCTGGTGTACAGCAATATTTAAGTCATACCACAGATTCTCAATTGGATTGAGGTCTGGGCTTTGACTAGTCCATTCCAAGACATTTCAATATTTCCCCTTAAACCACTAGTATTGCTTTAGCAGTATGCTTACGGTCGTTGTCCTGCTGGAAGGTGAACCTCCGCCCCAGTCTCAAATCTCTGGAAGACTGAAACAGGTTTCCCTCAAGAATTTCCCTGTACATTATTGCAAATATTAATAGTTAATTATGGAAATTAAGATAAGCAGGATTTTAAAAAAAATATATATATTTTAATAGCTATATATAATACAAATCGAGTTGAGGGTGATGGAAATGCTTTTGGCGGTTGATCTGCTTCTGTTCTGTGGGTGGCACTGTGTGTTCTTTTTGAACGATGAGTCCCGGTTTTAATGGGGAGTTTACAAACATATAAGATGATAGATTTAAAACTTGTATTTCATTATGGTAAATAGTGAAATATGTATAGCCAGTTATAATTGTAATGGCTTAGCAGATAATAAGAAAAGACGATCAGTATTTACCTGGCTAAAAGAGAAGGAATATAATATCTATTGTTTACAGGAAACTCATTCAACAATTTTAGAAGTTTTGTGGAAAAAGTACTGGGGAAATATATTTCTCCCATGGGCAAATAAATTCAAAAGGGTGATGATATTAATTAACAGCAATTTTGATCCAAATGTGCAAATTGTCCAAACAGATCCTCGAGGTAGATGGATGAACTTAAACATGTTATTGGACAATAAACAGATATGGCTTATTAACCTATAAGGTCCAAATAATGATGATCCATGCTTCTTTGAAAATATATATAATAATTTATCAACCCTACAAGAAACACAATACTCTATTATCATGGCGGGAGATTATAATACGGTTTTAAATACCTCTATGGACCGTAAAGGAAATTATGCTACAAATTATCACCCTCATGCACTTAAGGAAATCATGAATGCCATGGATATATTGGAATTAGTGGATATATGGAAGCTTAAATACCCTGAGATATACATGGCAGAGGCTTAAATCAAGCTAGTCGTTTTGATTACTTTCTTATGTCATCCTCTCTGGCACCAAAGGTTAAAAAAAGTGTTGATAGGGGACAGAATGCGATCAGACCATCACATAATTGGCATATACACTACCGTTCAAAAGTTTGGGGGCGCTTAGAAATTTTGAAACCACAAGAAGCAAGGATATACATATTATTGGTACCATTTGAAAGGAAACACTTTGAAGTTTGTGGAAATGTGAATTGTATTTAGGAGAATATAACACAATATATCTGGTAGAAGAACATTTCTACCACCATCTTTGAAACGCAACAGAAAGGTCCCACATCTAGCCATCACTCTGGTTGTAATTCCGATGGTGTCCACTAGATGGCAGCAGTGTATGTGCAAAGTTTCAGACTTAAAGTATGAGCAAACTACATTACGTTTTGTATGAAGTCACCCAGGTACATTTGGGCAAATCGTGAAAGAGACATTTACATTCACATTATATTTTTCTGCAAGAATATCGTCAAACCTATATATACTTGGACTTTGATTTAGCTTTTCCAGTATTAGTAGCCATATTATAAGTTCAACATTTGCAAAACCCCCAGTTTCATAACTTCATAACTCTCCATATTCTTATAATTTTTGTCCAAAGGGAAAAGACTTGCTGTCGCACAAGGTTAGCAGCTACATTTTACGACATATACGGGGTTACCAGATACTCCCCCGATTGGTGCTTATTTGACAAAGATACAGTTGATCAAGTGAAGACCGCCCGCGCGTCATCGGCGTGCCATGAAGGCGTCGCTCTCTGACCAAATTTGGTGTCCTATAGGATATACTACACCCCTAATGATATAGTGAAGTCTGGTTATGTTCTAGGATCTCTGAGGAATAKATACGAACGTGATTTGACTATTTGAAACAACGTTTAGGGTTAGATTTTCACAGATTCCMTTCTTTGCAAATTGAATGAGTGGAAATACAAAATCGATCGTGCATGCTATATGGACCTTTTTAGGATYTGAAAAATAATTTTATCTAACAAAACGACACTTCATGTTATCTCTGGGACCCTTTGGATGATAAATCAGAGCAAGATTTCAGAATGTAAGTACACATTTAACCTTCAGAGGTGAATTTATCAAACCTACCGCAGTGAAAAAAAAGTGTTTTGATGTTAGGAGCTCTCCTCAAACAATAGCATGGCATTTTTTCGCAGTAATAGCTACTGTAAATTGGACAGTGTAGTTATATTAACAAGAATTTCAGCTTTCAGCCAATATAAGACTTATATGTACCYACATTTGTTTTTTCTCTAAAATCTCATATCGTGACACAAGGCGCTGCATGATTTACCTACTGTCCCCCTATCCTAAGAAGGTATCCCTTTAAGGAGACGCACAGCATCAGAGCAGGCAGGCGTCCAGACCTAGGGCTCCTCTTTCTTTAGCATGTGGCGCAGTGGAGCGGTTGTGGATGAGTACTGTGGTATGAAAACAGAGATAGTATGCCATCATACCCAGTAAGGATACAACCTGGGCAGCAGAGTTTGGCTCTGGGATCCGGTGGATTGCGTCAGTGTTGGAGCGGGGAATTGCCCTCYGCCAAGAGGCGAAATCCCACAAAGTCTATGGCAGGGGCAGAAAGAAAAAAAAACGTGGTGTTTTGCCAGTGCAGTGAACATGCTGTTGAGGCACTCATCATGGACCCTGGTGGTGGGCCCGTGAACAACGCTGTCAGAGGTACATGGCCTCCTCTGGGATCCCCGCAAAGACCGACATYATCTTTTGAAAGCAGCTGTGGGCGGAGCTTAATCCAACCGCCATGTGCTTGTAGCGGAAGACCCCTAAGTGGGTGAAGAACGATGTAAGGTTGCAACCAATATATGTATCCCTCACGGAGGTACAGCTTGGTGAACACAGTGGCGCCATAGAACAGGGAAGAGTTATTCTGCAGTGGGCAGAGGGTATTTGTCTTGGATAATGGCCTTGTTTGCTGCTCTAAGGTCCACACAGGCATGCAGGCCCCCCCCGATAATTTTTTTTACACCAGGTTTGAGATCGAGGGAGATGCATCGATAGGCACGATGATGTCTTCCTTTAGCTGGCACCGGAGCTCTGGGGTGGAGCGTCTCTGTGTATTGTGTCTGAGCAAAGCGGTTCGTGTCAGTGAGAGCGAGTGAGTGGTTGGAGAGAGGAGGCTAGCTTTGCAGCACATTCTGACACAGAATCCACTTGAAAAGCCAGCTGGAGTGCTTTTGTTAGTCGAACCTGATGATTTGCCACTGGCAGTCTTTCACGTACTTTGTTGTTTTAATGCTCAATGAGTTGCTCACGTACCATTTCGTCCTGCAGTGCACCAAATTTACACGAGCTAGCTATGCCCAGTAGATTTGCCTCATACTGGTGTGCACACTCACCAGGCAGCAATGTCGGGAACAGAAACCGACAGAGGAGGGCACTTTGGCGGGGGGTAGAGAAGTGTAGCTGAGTGTCCCGAACACACACTGTCCCTCTGCGCCTAGGCAGTGTAGCAGCAGTGCTTTTAGCCTAGCATCACTCACGTCCTGTAAGCCCAMCTTGTTAAAATGTATGTTTCAGAAGTTTGAATCCAAAGAGACCATGGAGCCGGGGGCTCACCTGGCAGAGCAAAAATAGGAGAGGGTGGTGGTAGGGGAAATTCAGCCATCCTTGTCGCCACATGTTAAGTGTGAAGGATAGACGCGAACACAGMTGTCAGAGTCTACTACTTTTTTATATCATATCGTCAACTGAACAATACAGAACATGGGGGTGGTAACATAACATAACTCCAGGGTCAACAAATGTAACATTGCATGTAACTGTCCTACTGTACAGACATACGGTGCTTTTGGGGGTAGAAGACCGAGTGCATCGAGCATAACACGTTAACCCCGTTTCTCATTGGTAGATGTTTAAACAAGTTCAAATGTTTTGTTAAGCTTGCATTCAAATGCCCCTCCCTTGATTCCATTCTCCCGGTAGCAAGGGGAGTTATGGCTGATTTATGACATCGTTAACCATTACCGTCAACCCCTTTTCAGTGATTTTTCTCAATGTCAAGATGGGATAACYTGTTTTATGATTTTGAATGTGCTCTTTATGACAATGTTAAAAATAGATTCAAGCCGAGATCCACATTTGTTATTGTTTTAAGGAAATGTAACATCGCAAACAGACATCGCTCATCAAGTACCTCCTTTGTACTTGATGAGTTAAGGTCACTAATTAGTAAGGAACTCCCCACACCTGGTTGTCTAGGGCTTAATTGAAAGGAAAAACACAAAAGCCTGCAGACACTTGGCCCTCCATGGAATGAGTTTGACATGCCTAATGTACACCAGAGTCCTATTGTGGACGTGTCATAATACCCATAAAACCTAGCGTTTTTCCACCATTCATTTTTCCCCATAGGAGATTTAAGAAACACCTAAAATAACGGCTGTGTTTTGTGTAGTTACCCTGGCGTGACATTTTGATAACCATGTAACTCTCTGACAAGGTGACTTAAATCAAAATAGTAATTAGCGTCAAAGTAGACATCATGAAAGACTACAAATCCCTGCAAGTCATCTCTAGCTAACACCTTTGCTAACAGGTATTCTGTCAATTGAAAACTTGCAGACAGTTGACAGAATTGTCCATCTAAAGAAATGGTGCCAATGTATTCATTACATTTAGCTGACATTAGATAGTTAATCCCGAGATTCTTACCTTTTCCTTGATTCGGAAGTCTCATCCTGATCATCATGGCATTTGTAGTTCTTTATGATAGTCACAGTGGCGTTTAATTTTTTTGGGGGGGGGTAAATACATTGATAAGTCACCTTGTCCTAGAAAGATTTACACAAAACACAGCCCATAATTTAAGTGTTTTTAAAAAACCCTATGGGAAAAGTGAATGGTGGAAAAAATAATTGGAATAATTCCCCTGTTTGACCTCTAGGTCTTATGGGTAATATGACGACTCATACTGTGGTACTCTGTAGCACAGTCTGAAAACATTATGAAACAGTTCATCCCCACATCATTACAAGTTCTGGAGTGTGGTTGGCCTTTATTACACAAGCCCAGACCACTGTGCCAGGACCAGGGTTGAAACATTTTGTAGGGTTGTTTCACTTAGGAGCAGCAAACATTCCCCATCTCTTCCCTGCTGTCCTCCCAGTATTCACTCTCCTGCTCGTCTACAAAACCTGGTCATGTGACATCGGTATATGTAGGGAGCAGGGACCCCTGGGAGATGTAGTTCTGTGTGGACAGAGTCTGTGGGGTCAGGGGTCAGACAGCCATCAGGTGTTTCCTCATTTTGTATTTGGCTCAGACGGGCATCATGTCTTTTCTGAATGGATAGATGTCCCAGGTGAGGCCGTTCCCAATGGGGACATGTCCAGAGGGCATGATGACTCGCGTCAGCCAATGACTGGAGAGAGAAGAGAGGCAGACGTTACCACAACTAAATACAATACTTAGTAATAGTGTTTTATTTCTGACCACAACAGTCACATAATGTGCGTGTTAAATATCCGTGCAGATCAATAGATTGTCACACAGCCCGGAGAGGAGAAGCATCTAACTAACCTTTTCTTCTCCACACCTAAGAAGACTTTCCAGTTGTTCAGTCCGCCATAGTTAAAGGAGTTCTTGTACACCTGGGAGGAAATAGGAGAACAGTTTGAATAGCTTGTGTCCGCCAACTGTAAGACAAGGCGTGTGTGTGTGTGTGTGTGTGTGTGTACGCGCGCTAGCGTGCATGAACCTTGCCACGTCTCCGCATCCGTTTGGTCTCCTTGCTGTTGAGGTGTCTCTCTATGCTGGTCTCTCCTCGGGATATCAGCACTGCGTGCCAGATAGTCAGCCCCCCAAGAACTACAGCCACCACGCTAAAATGACCAGTCGCAGGTTTAATTTGAACTGTTTTATTGCCAAACAGCCAATGACAACACACAGTACTGTGGGGCTGAGCTTCTAACGCCATTGGGAAACAATGTGCTTTTAACATCACTGTGTAAAACTCACTAAAATACAGTAATAATAACAGTCATCTCGTGACGTACATCTCACCTGGTTAACACCCACATGTAAATGATACTCTTGTGGAACATCTCGTCTCTGAACGTTAAGGGGGGAGTCTGGTTGGTGCTCTGATTGACGACAGACAGAGGTCATACAAACACCTAAAATAGGAAAAACTTATCCTAGTCGGGACCCAGGGTTGTGCTTAAGTCACCTGTTTTAGGAGTATCAAATACCGTATGAAAAACATCACCCTTTAAAAGTCATCTATTGAACCACCACCACCACYAAAGAACAAGAAAGTAACCAGGAGAGGCCAATGAAGTGAGAGGGGCAGTGTGTGTGTGTGTGTGTGTACTACCTGCACAGGCGGTAAGATGCCTAAGAGTTGCCCCTTCCCCATCACCGGGACACCTGATTTATCAAAGTCCATGTGTTTGAAGCGCTCTCGGGACAACGCAAAACCACACCCCCAGACCACCAAGAGTTAGACAAACAGAAGAAACACTTCAAGAGTTCAAATTGAACACAGAGACGGTTAAAGTAGACCGTGACCCTCTCAACAATAGAAGCCCAGCAGACCAAGACCAGCAGACCCAGGTCTCCCTCAAAGGGTTTGTGTGTACCTCTATAGCACTATGAGCCCTATAAGCATCTAGGAAGAGGTTCCGGCCACTGATGCTGCAGTAGATACAGCCCAGGGTCAAGGAGACACAGAAGCAGAAGAAGTAACGCTGGTTAAAATGGCCGACACAGTTATTCAGCCACGCTGGGGGGAACCAGAGTTAAGGAGGAAACGATAAACACTAACACCCGTCCTCAAAATACTGTGCAATAATCTTCATTTTTGTGCCTCGCAGACTTGCTTATGAAAGATGCAGCTATGGTAGACAATCTAGATGGTGTCAACCATCCCTGATAACGTGACATTACCAGTACACTACCAATCAATCTCTACTCTCCCAACTTCATTTAAAAAGGATACGACAATGATGGTCCATTTTCAAAATGCACCTGTGAAGTAGAAGCTGTCGTGTTAAAAGTTAGACATCTACAACGCTACTATACTGAACCAGGGTAATGAGTTGTCATCGACTAGATAGAATTAGTATTCCCGTCAGATATTTACTTCCCCTAATGGTTATGATAGGGACATCTGATCCTAGATCTATAGTTAGGGGTAACCAAAGTTTGCCTTACGTGTTGCAGATGACACAGTGGTGAGTTCTGGCTGGTTTGGGGATGATACACTTCTTACACATGGACACAAATGGAAGGGAATTTTTCATCTGGAATAAACACAACACAGAGATCTCTATTACGCCTGTGTGTGTGTGTGTGTGTGTGTGTGTGTGTGTGTGTGTGTGTGTGTGTGTGTGTGTGTGTGTGTGTGTGTGTGTGTGTGTCGGCGGTAAACTGCAGGGTGAATGTGACGCATCTAGTGCAGTAGTGCCTACATACTCTCTCTTACAGCTTGCTGCCTCCAGCTAGCCCTTGTGGTGAATTGGGGAGCAACTTCATGCACAAGTCCCCCCTTGTCAGTACAAAGCCTCTCCATGACCAAGACTGCTGTCGGACCTCCTAGTGGCAGCACACGTTAACTGGTTGTCTTGAAACTCGAGGCTAACCGGCAGGGGATCTCTGAGCAGCAGTGGGTCCCAGAAAGGAGTCTGTACAGGCCCACCGCTGTGTGGACACGCCCTGGCAGCCATCAACCACTGCCCCACTGCCTTGTGGGTTAGTCTGGTACGACAAAGTCCAGGGGAGCACACCCTGAGAGAAAAGCAGCCTGCTGGTGGCGCACGGTAGACGGTCACCGACAGACTGGGGACCAGGCAGCCTCCTGCAGTGGAAGATGCTGGTTGTCCTGAGTTTCCCCCCTTGTCACTGGAATACACCTTCCCACAGGGAAGTAGTGCAGTTGGAGATTGCGTACCCTCAGCGATACTTTAAATAACCTCCTTTGCACAGGTATCCACTTCTGACCTTGAAGGCATCAACCGGAAACTGGACAAAAGCCTGGCTGCGTTGGGGTGACGGGGGACAGGAGTGAATGCACTGGGAGACCTTAAATCAGACCCCTGCACGCCAGTGGAATAGGGCTATTACGGACGCCAGCAGTGGGGACTTCAGTGGCAGCTGCTCTCGACAGGACATGTGACTGAGCTGCCCTATTTAGGAGCCACACTGCTCACACCAGCAGGGGAGAGGCCTAGAAAATGTGGCCTAAAAAGTGCCCACTCGCTTCTTCCTGGATAGGCAATCGCACCTATCGGCAGTTCCACTCAGCGGTCAAAAATATAATTCCCCTGAAACTGGCATCATGGAACATCAGAACCCTTTTGGACTATGACAACAATAGACCACTGGTTTCTGCAGAACTACGGCACTGCAACATTGACATTATTGCCCTGAGTGATAACAGGTTCCTGGATGAAGGGTCCCTGAAAGAGGGAGAAGGTTACACCTTCTTCTGGAAAGGTTACCCTCTGGATGGACAACATCCGCACGGTGTGGGACTGGCAATTAAGACCAGCCTCTTACTCCGTCTCACCAAAAACACTTGTCGGCATATGTGAAAGACTCACYTCTCTCCGTATCCTCCTAGCCAAGATGCGCTATGCCACTCTTCTCAGTGCATACAACAACGTTACCATCTGAAAATGAGGCAAATAACGCTTCTACCAGTCACCAGACGAGGCCCTTTACCGCATCCCCAGGAATGACYAGCTTTTTTGCTGGGTGACTTCAACGCTAGGGTAGGACAGAACAGGATTTGGAGCGGAGTGCTGGGTACGCATTAGAGGTCGACCGATTAATCGGAATGGCCGATTATTTAGGGCCGATTTCAAGTAACAATCGGAAATCGCTATTTATTTAACTAGGCAAGTCAGTTAAGAACACATTCTTAACTGAGCCACACGGGAATGGTCCCGTGTGGCTCAGTTGGTAGAGCATGGCGCTTGCAACGCCAGGGTTGTGGGTTCATTCCCCACGGGGGGACCAGGATGAATATGTATGAACTTTCCAATTTGTAAGTCGCTCTGGATAAGAGCGTCTGCTAAATGACTTAAATGAAATGAAATGAATTCTTATTTTCAATGACGGCCTAGGAACGGTGGGTTAACTGCCTTGTTCAGGGGCAGAACGGCAGATTTTTACCTTGTCAGCTCGGGGATTCAATCTTGCAACCTTACGGTTAACTAGTCCAACGCTCTAACCACCTGCCTTACATTGCACTCCACGAGGAGCCTGCCTGTTACGCGAATGCAGTAAGAAGCCAAGGTAAGTTGCTAGCTAGCATTAAACTTATCTTATAAAAAACAATCAATCAATCATAATCACTAGTTAACTACACATGGTTGATGATATTACTAGTTTATCTAGCGTGTCCTGCATTGCATATAAATCGGTGCGGTGCGCATTTGCGAAAAAGGACTGTCGTTGCTCCAACGTGTACCTAACCATAAACATCAATGCCTTTCTTAAAATCAAAACACAAGTATATCTTTTTAAACCTGCATATTTAGTTAATATTGCCTGCTAACATGAATTTATTTTACCTAGGTAAATTGTGTCACTTCTCTTGCAACAGAGTCAGGGTATATGCAGCAGTTTGGGCCGCCTGGCTCGTTGCGAACTGTGTGAAGACTATTTCTTCCTAACAAAGACAGCCAACTTCGCCAAACGGGGGATGATTTAACAAAAGCGCATTTGCGAAAAAAGCACAATCGTTGCACGACTGTACCTAACCATAAAGATCAATGCCTTTCTTAAAATCAATACACAGACGTATATATTTTTAACCTGCATATTTATCTAAAAGAAATCCAGGTTAGCAGGCAATATTAACCAGGTGAAATTGTGTCACTTCATTGCACGCAGAGTCAAGGTATATGCAACAGTTTGGGCCGCCTGGCTCGTTGCGAACTAATTTGCCAGAAGTTTACGTAATTATGACATAACATTGAAGGTTGTGCAATGTAACAGGAATATTTAGACTTATGGATGCCACCCGTTAGATAAAATACGGAACGGTTCCGTATTTCACTGAAAGAATAAAGGTTTTGTTTTCAAAATGATCGTTTTCGGATTCGACCATATTAATGACCAAAGGCTCGTATTTCTGTGTTTTATTATGTTATAATTAAATCTATGATTTGATATTTGATAGAGCAGTCTGACTGAGCGATGGTAGGGAGCAGGCTCATAAGCATTCATTCAAACAGCACTTTCGTGCGTTTTGCCAGCAGCTCTTCGCAATGCTTCAAGCATTGAGCTGTTTATGACTTCAAGCCTATCAACTCCCGGAGATTAGGCTGGTGTAACCGATGTGAAATGGCTAGCTAGTTAGCGGGGTGCGCGCTAATAGCGTTTCAAACGTCACTCGCTCTGAGACTTGGAGTAGTTGTTCCCCTTGCTCTGCATGGGTAACGATGCTTCGAGGGTGGCTGTTGTCTATGTTTTCCTGGTTCGAGCCCAGGTAGGGGCGAGGAGAGGGACGGAAGCTACACTGTTACACTGGTAATACTAAAGTACCTATAAAAACATCCAATAGTCAAAGGTATATGAAATACAAATGGTATAAAGAGAAATAGTCCTATAATTCCTATAATAACTACAACCTAAAACATCTTACCTGGGAATATTGAAGCCTCATGTTAAAAGGAACCACCAGCTTTCATATATTCTCATGTTCTGAGCAAGGAACTTGGAACTTTTTTTTTACATGGCACACTTTTACTTTCTTCTCCAACACTTTGTTTTTGCATTATTTAAACCAATTTGAACATGTTTCATTATTTATTTGAGGTTAAATTGTTTTTATTTATGTATTATATTAAGTTAAAATAAGTGTTCATTCAGTATTGTTGTAATTGTCATTATTACAAATAAATAAATAAATAAATAAATAAATTGTCCGATTAATCGGTATCATCTTTTTTTGGTCCTCCAATAATCGGTATCGTTGTTGAAAAATCAGGTCAGGTCAATGAGAACGGCATGAGACTACTGACCATGTGCCGAGCATGATCTCATCATCACTAACATCTTGTTCCAGCAGAAAAACAATAGAAATCTTGGATGCCACACGCTTCAAAACACTGGCACCTGATCAACTATGTCATAGTAAGACGGTTTGATATCAATGACGTCCTGCTGATACATGTCATGAGGGGTGCAGACAGATCACTGTATGATACTGGCTAAACTCCAGGTGAGAATACAGTGGCAATATCTGCGGCAACAGCCGGGGGATATCCCTTCTGGCTGTTGCCGGCAAGCTCCTGGCCAAGGATACGCTGCCAGAATCCCAATGCATCTTCCGAAAGAAAAGGAGCACGGTTGACATGATATTCACGGCACGGCAACTCCAGCAGAAGTGCCATGAACATCAGGACCGTTTCATGGCCTTTGTCACCCTCTAAGGCCTTCGACACGGAGCCGGGAACTACTATGGGGCATACTAAAATGAGTTAACATCCTTTCCCAGTTCCATAAGAGGGCAGGAGTCAGTGCCCTTGGTAGTACGCATTGGTGTGAGGCAAGGGTGCATGCTGGCACCTGTACATCTTRCTCATATGTGTCACCCAGCTTCTCCACAAGGAGCTTGAGGACAGCAGCGGGGTTGCGGTGGACCTCAGGCTGGTGAAAACCTATTCAACATCAGGAGGCTCCAAGCAACCACCAAGGTTGACGGAGCGGGTTCTTGAGCTGCAGTATGTTGATGACTGTACATGTGGCCCACACTCCGGAAGACCTTCAGTCCATCCTTGTAAAACGGCTGTGAAGGTCAATAGCAGGATGGGACTGTCAACAAGACAGAGGTGGTCTGTCAATGGAGATCCAGCCCTCCATGGCCTTCTTCACCATTGAACACAAATCGCTGGCAATATCCCCGTCATTCAAATACCTGGGCAGCATCCTCTCGGAGGACTACAGCATCGACCCAGGAATTCAAAAAAGGATCAAGCAAGCCTTCACGAAACTCAGATGCAGTGTCTTCCAAAACTGGGATCTCCACCTGCACACCAAAGTCACCGTCTATCAAGCCGTCTGCATTACCACAGTTCTTTACAGCTGTGAAGCCTGGGTCACCTACAGTCACCACAACAAGCAGCTCGAGCAATTCCACATAGGATGCCTACAGTGCATACTGGGAATCAACTGGGGCAACCGTTTGCCCCACACAGAAATACTTCCTAAGACCAACTGCAAGAGTAGGGACGCCACGGTCACCCAACACCAACTGCGCTGTCTCGGGCATGTCATTAGAATGTCTCATGAGCGCTTGCCATGGAAGATCTTGAATGGCCAGCTACTTCTTGGCTGCCGGTCTGAAGCGCTACCAGCTGAAAACGTCACTGAAGAAGTGCAACATCAAACCCACAGACCTGGAGGACCCTGCTGCAGACCGTTCCATCTGGCAGTAGCTGACAGAGCGGTGTACAGAGGCAGGAGGAGAGGAGCACAAAGAGACAGTAAAAACAGCTCAGGAGACATACCACCATGACTGCCGCCCTCCGCCCAACACAGACTGCACATGCCCCACCTGCAATTAAGTTTGTGGATCTCGGATTGGACTCTACAGCCACCAAAGAATTCATTGTTAATTCAGAAGTGGAAGTCATCATCGGATACGATGGACTACCGCAAGGCAAGTGTGTGTGTGTGTGTGTGTGTGTGTGTACCTTAGGGGGGTATCCTGGGGCAGTATTGGTAGCTTTATAATAGTGGAAGACAATCATGACGAGGTTCCAGTGTCCGTAAGTCATGTGCCAGGCTATCCAGGATGGAGAGTACGTGTCGAAGATCACGGGCAGCATAACCACATAGACTACCAGCAGGATAGAAGTGGTCAGTATCACTAACAGACATACAAACACCTGGAGAAATAGAGAGGGGGTAAATGAGTGAGAAATTGTTTCATGAGCATGAACATCTGTGCAACTCTCACACACACACACACACACACACACACACACACACACACACACACACACACACCTACCTCTTATACACATCTAGATGTGTATAAGAGACAGCACACACACACACACACACACACACACACACACACACACACACACACACACACACACACACACACTTACCGCCCCGAACCTGCGGGTGAATAGGTCCACCATCCAGAGGATGGGTTCCATCAGAGATTCCATGACGACTTCAGAGTTGGTGAGGGTGTTGTAATAGAGGGAGTCGACCATCAGTCTGAGGTAGGCCCATATCTGCCTCACACACAGCGGTAGTCTGCGGTTGTTGCCATTGCTGCAGTGCCACTGTCTGGCGCACACACACAACCACAGCCAGCGCTGCAGCAGGAAGGTGGAGCACAGCCGCATTTTTCTCCTGAAACACACACAGATGAATGTTTACCAGGGATTATTCTAACATTTTTCACGATGCTTAAATAAATAAAACACCTGTGTCAACTTAAGACATCCTCCAGTGATTTTGGAACATTTACTGTGGCAAAGTGATATCCCATGTATAAATACAGTAAATAATACACACTTGTTGGATTCAAACTTCTAACTTGAAATATCTTACACTATTAGAACAGTGGATGGAAATCTACTGAGTGAGAAAGGGGAGTGCAGAAAGTTTACATTCTGTTAAAACATGTTATTGTTAAATCTCATGTATACTATGAAGAGAAGGGCAATGGTCTGGTTTCAGTCACAGACAGCCGTGAGTTAGGCAGGAGTGAGGAATTGGGGTCAAGGTCAGGTCAGATGAAGTGAGAACAAAGAGTCACCACTAAAGTCCTGCCTAGCAACAGAGATGTATTGGCTGTCCAAATGTGCGAGGAGACTCAGCCTAGAAAGAGGGTATAAATATATGTGCTTGTGTAAACATGTCTTTGTCTTATACAGCTGTTTGATCCAGTGGTTAAATAAACTTGGTTTGAGCTTTGACTAGTTGTCCGTTAGGTTCTGACAGAGTGAAAAACTAACAGTTGGTGTTGTCGCCAGGATTCCCCACAATGTATAGTCGAACTTGAGAGTCTGAATAAGTGGAACAGGAGCCGGCATATAAAAACAAGGAAGGCAAAATGTTCCTACACCTGGGGAAACTAGAGTCGTAGGCTGAATACAATACTGGATACAGATCTGAAAAGCCTGAGTTTATTCATTTGGCCCACTGTAAATACTAACGATAGACCTAGGGGTTGGGGCACCTGGGGGTGGGGGGGTTAGCCACCAGAAGGTTAGACTAGGCACTGCGGGCACAGCGTGTTCAGGAGGAATTAGCCCCCCTTAGGTTAGATTAGGGGTTGGAGTCTGTAGTCTCTATGGTATATGGAGATGTTGGAACATCCATGTACTAGTACGATAGGTTCTAGAGAAGTAGTCCATGTAGAGGCACAAAAACAGGAAGTGCGTTCGGTGGAGAAGAGCAGATATCAGACAATATCTGCGCTTAAAGATTAAACGTTGTCAGTGAGTGGGAATGTGGATGGCGATAGAACGTTGCCTATAAGTTCTGGAGGAAAGCTACATTCATGGTTAGAAAAGCAAAAAGATATTTGAATGCTGTTTGAACAGGATTCATGTGTATTAGCAGTAGCAATTGGGAGAGAGCTTGTTTTATGCCTTATTGGGGCAGGGACCTGTGACAGATTGTAGAAATAGGAAGACAGTGAATCATTTGTGTAATATTTACAGCGGTAATATTTGAAGCGTGACACCGGTATAAGACATTAGGTCTCCCGTATTGGTTCTAATACAAGGTATCAGGTGCCGTGACCAATTTAAAAAAGGCACAAATGCTCACTTCCCCAGAGAGTATCACTAACTTGGAAAATTATTAAAATTGGCATATATTAGAGCCGTGAGTGAGGAAATCTGAATAATAACTATTGAAATGGCGACCGACGGCCACGATTCTCCCTTTAAAGTGGGGCTAGAGAGAGAAAAGTTTAATAAAGCCATAGAGGCGCTGAAAGAGGCGCACAAGCAATCTACAATTCGGCTCAAATATYAAAACATTTTAGCAAACTGGTTTAAATTGGTCAGCATTTCCCCGCGGACYGAAAATTCCAATCAAATAAAGAACTCAGAGATGCTGTTGTGGTCTGCCAACATYACATCAATGAGACATTTTGTTCCTGTACCCAAGAATGCAAAGGTAACTGAACTAAATTACTATCGCCCTGTAGCACTCACTTCTGTCATCATGAAGTGCTTTGAGAGACTAGTCAAGAAATCATATCACCTCCACCTTACCTGTCAKCCTAGACCCACTTCAATTTGCTTACCGCCCCAATAGGTCCACAGAAGATGCAATCTCCATCACACGCACACTGCCCTATCCCATCTGGACAAGAGGAATACCTATGTAAGAACGCTGCTCAATTAGCYAAATTCTGCAGTTTTATAAAAAGGTATCCAGTAGGAATGCACAATTTGTCGGTAAACGTATCGGCCCGATGTCTAGTTTAACGCCCATGTGCAAAACCGATGTCAAAGCTGACGTGCATAACGTAGGTACATGATGTAATGACGCCACTACGTGCAACACAGCATTCCTAACCTAGCCCACAATGTCTGCTGTGTGGATCGAGCAGTCATTTGAAAGAGTAAGAAAATGTCAGCGAGACAATGCAAAGGCGAAATCCATTAACGCCAAGATAATGGAATTCATTGCCCTTGACAATCAACCGTTCTCTGTCGTGGGTGATGTGGGCTTTCGCGACTGGTCGAGCACCGGTACACACTACCAAGTGCGCTATTTTTCAGATGTTGCCCTACACAGTAATAGTGTCACTGCTATTAGCTTCACTACTTACTATGGAACGCAGTTGGGTCTTTGCGTGTGAAAAAAGATACGTCAAATTATTATTTGACGCYTTAAATAAGCTTTTAAATTTGACACATCAAATAACACAGTTCTATTAAAGAATGTTGTGTGTTCTGAATTTGCACGTGCAAGCCAAGCGCCACTATCAGTAGCACTGTCAAAGCTGTTAAAAAAAAGTCTGCAAACAAGCAAACACCGGCCACGAACAATGTGTTTACAATACCGCGATGGTAATAAAGCATTATTTGTTCCACCACAACTTCTGGGGTAGCTAGCACCAATACAACCAGCCTGAAAACAATGACCAGTAGAAACTGCAGTAATTTTAATTATTCTTAGCAATCCTTGTGCGTAAGTATTAGCTAGGTAGCCACTTGTTGTTCGCCTATTGAATATTAACTTCAGTTCATGAAAATAAATATCTAGTCAGCTACTTAACCCTGTTGCCCAAAGCTAATGTTATAAGCAGCCAGCTAGTTTCATCTGGCTAGTGAAGCTCGACTGGACCGGGTTAGGTGTTGTGAAGCTAGCCACAATAAGGATTAGGCACAAAAGTGGAATTTGCGGGTTTGCCTTCAAAATAAAATTACCTATTTGAAAGTGATGCAGAAGGTTACATTTGGTGGAATCATGCCATATTTAAACAAGGTTGGAATGTGAAGCAATGAAATGGGGTATCAGTCTACTCGGTGACACCCACAGAACACAACTGTGAAGAGTTTACGCAAATATTAGCATTGTAGCTCTTATTGCGGGACTGTGAAATCACCTCCCCAGTCAGCTTATTGTGTGTATTGACATTCATATTGCGCTGTACAGCTTTACGTAAGGATTGGGGATCAATTAAATGGGTTATCAGTCTACTCAATAGCCAAGATATTTTTTCTCCCCCAACATCCTCCTCAGAGTTAGACTCCAAAACATCCACGCAGTATAGTTTTTTCCCTCGGGAATAGTGTTACATACACAGGTTGACAATAAATGTGGCTCAATTCCCAGTTGTTGCAGAGTCCCGCAATAAGGGCTACGACGCTAATGRTCTCTGGGTGTCACGGACTAGACTGATACCTATGGATTGTGGATCAACGACKTGGGGTAAGGCTGTACAGTGAAATAAGTATGCCCCCAATGCAATTCTAAAGTATAATACATCCAGTGTGATTTCAGATGTCAAATTAACAAAATTGTCTTTTGTTGATTTTATTTAACATTCCAAACTAGTTTAGCATYATCTATTCAATTATGGCATACTTCTACTATGTGTATTAATTTGCATCACTGTCAATTACAGTTTTATTTTGAAGGCTAACCGCAAAGTCCCCTATTGTGGCTAATCCTTATTGTGGCTAGCTTCACATAGATGGGTCCGACCACCATTAATCAAATAAGAACTGTCTTATAAATTAGGGTTATTTTAGATGACAACAACTAGCTATATAGTTAACTAGCTAACTAAAGCTACTGAAACAGATTGTCGTTTTGTTTTTGGGGAAGAACATTGTTTGCATCTATGAGCTAGCTGGCTTTTTTTTATGACCAGRACTGTATGTGCACGAGACAACTTTATCAGCATCATAGCATACGTATCGATGAATCGTTGTGACGTATGAAATACGAATGTAATAACTACAAAAAWGTATGAACGCGTTAACTTATTATGTGCCGTGCAGTCATATTCAGGTCCTGATTGGTCAACAAGCATATTWGTTATTAGTGTTATATAACAAAGTGTTATTTGACGAGTATCTTTTTTGACATGCAATGACCCAAATGGTGTTCCATAGAAATCCTGGTTGAGAATGAAATGACTGAACAACAAAACAGCACAACAAGTAAGTCCTTCCTGTTTGGCCCTGTCCGGGGGTATCATCGGATGGGGCCACAGTGTCTCCTGACSCCTCCTGTCTCAGCCTCCAGTATTTATGCTGCAGTAGTTTGTGTCGGGGGGCTAGGGTCAGTTGGTTATATCTGGAGTACTTCTCCTGTCTTATCCAGTGTCCTGTGTGAATTTAAGTATGCTCTCTCTAATTCTCTCCTTCTCTCTTTCTTTCTCTCTCTCGGAGGACCTGAGCCCTAGGACCCTTATCCGCCCGAACCTGCGGGTGAATAGTCCACCATCCAGAGGATGGGTTCCATAGAGATTCCATGACAACTTCAGAGTTGTGTGAGGGTGTTGTAATAGAGGGAGTCGACCATCAGTCTGAGGTAGGCCCATATCTGCCTCACACACAGCGGTAGTCTGCGGTTGTTGCCATTGCTGCAGTGCCACTGTCTGGCGCACACAACAACCACAGCCAGCGCTGCAGCAGGAAGGTGGAGCACAGCCGCCATTTTTCTCCTGAAACACACACAGATGAATGTTTACCAGGGATTATTCTACCATTTTTCACGATGCTTAATAAATAAAACACCTGTGTCAACTTAAGACATCCTCCAGTGATTTTGGAACATTTACTGTGGCAAAGTGATATCCCATGTAAAATACAGTAAATAATACCACTTGTTGGATTCAAACTTCTAACTTGAAATATCTTACACTATTAGAACAGTGGATGGAAATCTACTGAGTGAGAAAGGGGAGTGCAGAAAGTTTACATTCTGTTTAAAACATGTTATTGTTAAATCTCATGTATACTATGAAGAGAAGGGCAATGGTCTGGTTTCAGTCACAGACAGCCGTGAGTTAGGGAGGAGTGAGGAATTGGGGTCAAGGTCAGGTCAGATGAAGTGAAACAAAGAGTCACCACTAAAGTCCTGCCTAGCAACAGAGATGTATTGGCTGTCCAAATGTGCGAGGAGACTCAGCCTAGAAAGGGTATAAATATAATGTGCTTGTGTAAACATGTCTTTGTCTTATACAGCTGTTTGATCCAGTGGTTAAATAAACTTGGTTGAGCTTTGACTAGTTGTCCGTTAGGTTCTGACAGAGTGAAAAACTAACAGTTGTGTTGTTTCGCCAGGATTCCCACAATGTATAGTCGAACTTGAGAGTCTGAATAAGTGGAACAGGAGCCGCATATAAAAACAAGGAAGGCAAAATGTTCCTACACCTGGGGAAACTAGAGGTCGTAGGCTGAATACAATACTGGATACAGATCTGAAAGCCTGAGTTTATTCATTTGGCCCACTGTAAATACTAACGATAGACCTAGGGTTGGGGCACCTGGGGGTGGGGGTTAGCCACCAGAAGGTTAGACTAGGACTGCGCGGGCACAGCGTGTTCAGAGGAATTAGCCCCCTTAGGTTAGATTAGGGGTTGGAGTCTGTAGTCTCTATGGTATATGGAGATGTTGGAACATCCATGTACTAGTACGATAGGTTCTAGAGAAGTAGTCCATGTAGAGGCACAAAAACAGGAAGTGCGTTCGGTGGAGAAGAGCAGAATATCAGACAATATCTGGCTTAAAGATTAAACGTTGTCAGTGAGTGGGAATGTGGATGGCGATAGAACGTTGCCTATAAGTTTCTGGAGGAAAGCTACATTCATGGTTAGAAAAGCAAAAAGATATTTGAATGCTGTTTGAACAGGATTCATGTGTTATTAGCAGTAGCAATTGGGAGAGAGCTTGTTTTATGCTTATTGGGGCAGGGACCCTGTGACAGATTGTAGAAATAGGAAGACAGTGAATCATTTGTGTAATATTTACAGCGGTATATATTTGAAGCGTGACACCGGTATAGACATTAGGTCTCCCGTATTGGTTCTAATACAAAGGTATCAGGTGCCGTGACCAATTTAAAAAGGCACAAATGCTCACTTCCCCAGAGAGTATCACTAACTTGGAAAATTTATTAAAATTGGCATATATTAGAGCCGTGAGTGAGGAAATCTGAATAATAACTATTGAAATGGCGACCGACGGCCACGATTCTCCCTTTAAAGTGGGGCTAGAGAGAGAAAAGTTTAATAAAGCCATAGAGGCGCTGAAAGAGGCGCACAAGCAATCTACAATTCGGCTCAAATATAAAAACATTTTAGCAAACTGGTTTAAATTGGTCAGCATTTCCACCGCGGACGGAAAATTCCAATCAAATAAAGAACTCAGAGATGCTGTTGTGGTCTGCCAACATAGACATCAATGAGACATTTTGTTCCTGTACCCAAGATGCAAAGGTAACTGAACTAAATTACTAATCGCCCTGTAGCACTCACTTCTGTCATCATAGAAGTGCTTTGAGAGACTAGTCAAGAAATCATATCACCTCCACCTTACCTGTCAACCCTAGACCCACTTCAATTTGCTTACCGCCCCAATAGGTCACAGAAGATGCAATCTCCATCACACGCACACTGCCCTATCCCATCTGGACAAGAAGGATACCTATGTAAGAACGCTGCTCAATTAGCAAAATTCTGCAGTTTTATAAAAAGGTATCCAGTAGGAATGCACAATTTGCACACACACACACACACACACACACACACACACACACACACACACACACACAGGGTTGTGTGTTTGTTAGTGGTGTTAATACCGTGTTTTATTTATTGTGTAGGGTATTTTTTATTTGGTTGTAAACCAGGTTTGCAGAATGATGGAAATGTGAGACATGTTTTTAAAATGGTTTCTGAAGTACAGAGAAAAAAAAATACTTGAGTGGTGTTGAATGACCTTTGTCCTGACTTTATGGTGATCAACCTCACTAGAAATGACAGAAACATTGGGTGAGAGTCATATGAAGAAGTGTATTGCTATTGTTTTTGTCTGTGTTTCAATACAAATCCCACCAGATTGGGTCTGCTGTATGGTCYGAATTTCTCCCTTAGGGTTAGAGTACTAACTCCCTGACCCTGTAYCTCTCCGATGAGGTCACCAATATGATAGGGGAGTATAAACCAATTTGGAAAAAATGGTTTCAACAGTGTGTTGGGTATGCTCTTTGACATTTTTCTTAGGAATTTTGTATTAAGACATTTGGGAATGTAATCAGAAATGCCTTAAACTGTTGTTTTGGTTTGTCCTCTCTCAAAGTTATGGCGATAGTGAATACAGATGGTATCTAGATGCATGGAAGAAATAAGTCGACCGAGACCAGTGTGAGCTTCACCCCCTCTAACCGGCTGAAGTAATGGCGACAAAGGTGTTCACTACGACCTTGGCATTCACCACTTCTACTGAGACCGGAGTCCAAGCCAGCAACCTGTGTACAAGCAGGAGTGCAGCATGGGTCTTGAGACCGTGCATGTGCCGTYAGCATGGAGAGAGATCTCCACCCTGTCTGATTTTCAGACTTAAGAAATGCTTACTGCCCTGCCCACTTCACTGTTGAGGAAACTGCAGTTCTGAAATACATCAAAAAGCGTGAAGACTTCTGCCTGAAGCCCATACATGTTGGACCCCAGGTATGCTGTAAGAGCATCCTGTCTGGTGCAGAGATCAACAAGGCCTATGGTGTCATCACTACCGTGTCTTGCCACCTTGGCCTGGATGAGGGCAAGGTTCTTGGCAGTCTGGCGAAGTACACTTCCAAGCAAGGACTTTGGGATGGATGCAATATGGCAGTCGTGCCAACATATCTCATCAGCCACCTGGTGGAAGGGACTTTGTGGATCTGAGGCMCTTTCCCCTGTTGCCTCCATCATCCTCCAAATCCCATCAACATCAGCAGCCTCAGAGCGCAACTGGTCCTTGTTTGGAAACACACACACCAAAGCACACAACAGGCTGACCAATACAAGGGTTGAAAAATTGGTGGCCATCAGGACATGAGCCATCCTCATCAAGGTTGGAAAGTGACAGTGAAGATGAGACCTCAGAGTCTGATGTTCAGGTGGACATTGAGGAGGTCCAGGGAGAAGACATGGAAGCCTGAGAGGAAYACAACCAAAGCTTTAGTTTCTAGACTATCGTTTTACAGATGTATGTGGAACACCTTTTTGGGAGATGCGATGGATCATTGGGGATCATTCAATATTCCCTTTCTTTTGTTGTTCAGTGAAATCACCACATGTGAAAAGTCAACTCATTTAATTAAAGTTCAATTCGTAACTAAATTGTTTTTTAAATTATTTCTATTGGAAGGATTTAATCATTTGCAATCACGTCTACTTATGATAAGGTAAAAGGTATATGTTTGTCTCCATATGATAAATATATCCAATGCAAAAAACATCTACATTTAAATGGTATTAATTTGCATATATTTCCTATAATTCCCATATATTCTCGGCAAGTCTAGGTCCAAGACGCTTCTGAACAGCTTCTACCCCCAAGCCATTAGACTCCTGAACATCTAATCAAATAGCTACCCAGACTATTTGCATTGCCCCCCTCTTCTACGCTGCTGCTACTCTGTTATCTATGCATAGTCACATTAATAACTCTACCTACATGTACATATTACCTCAATTACCGTGACATGGTACCCCTGTATATAGCCCCGCTATTGTTATTTKCTACTGCTCTTTTATTCTTATCTCTTACRTTTCCATTTTCTTTYAACTGCATTGTTGGTTAAGGGCTTGTAAGTAAGTATTTCACTGTAAGGTACACCTGTTGTATTCGGCACATGTGACAAATAAAATTGTATTTCTAAAAACARGTTTTCACTTTGTCATTATAAGGTATTGTGTGTAAATGGGTGAGAAATGTACCAATTTTGAATTCAGGCTGTGTTATCTAGTGGAAACCCGGCTGACGTCCGACCGCACCCCCTGCCACACCCACCACCGAAGCCCCTTTTTGATCCAGAAAAAAAAACCTGCGCACACACACAGGCCTGAACAATACACAGAGCTACAAAGACCACATGGTGTAAGCAATGGTTCCYTTTTAAGACCTACTTTTCTGGGCTCCGGCCCAGGTAACGGGATATGGTGGATTTGCGACAGAGAAGTTTTGAGTCTGCCAGCCGTTCATCCTACCCGTAATTCCAGTTTAGGATTAGATTAACCCAACCCCCCACCRACCCAAACAACCACCCCCAAGTGACACCGCTACCATGACATCACATTTAATCTCTGAAATTGGATGGTGGGAAGTACCATTCCGGCCATTTGAAAATAAAATCTGAATTAAAACAGTCCAATTGAAAGGGGACTCAGTAATGTGGAAACAAAGCACTACAGGCCTAGTTGACATTTATAATCTCTTGAGCAATGTTCCCTCTAAACTGCGTGCGTGCGCAGCCGTACAGCTCCCTCAGGAAGAAAATCAGCCCACGCAGAGAAGCACAACATTCCACTTCACACAACTGTGGGAATTCCCAATATAAGCCACTTTCAAAGCAACATATTGAAACAAAACTAAATATGAAAGACTTCGTAGGCAAAACTAACTACACAAGAGATCTGGAGTAGGATTCTGTTGTATTGACAGCAAGACTCAGCCTGTACTCGACAGACCGGTGCAGCATAACCAATCAGAGCTGCAGCATCCCTATATGCAAATAGACTTTTGCCATTCCTTTGACCTGGACTGTGTTTACAGCATGAGTAGATGCGCTTGTTTTGGGATCAAAGCGAGAGAACATTTGTCATATTCTTTGAGTTATTAGTCCAGTTATTGCTAATTTCAGGTAAAGAGCATTTTTTTCTGTCTTAAAAGGAGCATTGTTGTATTTTGAGACAGGCTTGAATAAGCTAAGTAGCCAATAGGCAAAGGGTAGGATAATGTCTGATTCTCTAATGATGGTATGGAAATAATAATTCACTTTATTTTCTTAAGTGGTTTCCTGCGTCAAACACATTTCCAGTCACCACCTTGTCTGAAGGACAAGGGAATAAACAAGTTAATGTGAAGCCCTGCATTTTTTTCAAAAATTCTCACGGAATGTAAGCTTACATTTTACACCACACGTTGGCTGCTACTGTAGGCTGAATGATATGAAATTTTAACATGGAAATAGCCGTTCTGTGATGCATTTTCTRCATTGTTTTTAATGGTAGGCCACTCAGATAGGCCTACATTATGATCAAACACCCACAGTAGCCTAATTGGCCACTGTTTTAACTGTAACTTAAAGCGGGTACAGCCTCAGTATAAACAATAAACCCYCGCCAGAAGTTGCACAGAATTTTCACAACGTTCAAGTTTGCGCTCAGCAGACCTGAAATTTGCTCAAGTCACCCAATCCCAAATCAACCCCCCTACGCACTTGTGGAGATCTGCGATAATTTGATCTAAGCAATATGGTAAAACTTCCACCTAGCCTATTAGAGGGCAAATTGGAACTATTGCCAAATTGCTTACACCTGTGAAATCATTGCAGCTCTCCACAAGTGCATAGGACATTGGGCAGGGCTCGCCAACCCGGTTCCTGGAGAGTTACCGTCCTGTAGGTTCACTCCAACACTAATAATTAACTGGTTGATGAGCTGAATAAGGTTAGTTACAACTGGGGATGGAGCAAAAACCTACAGGATGGTAGCTCTCCAGGAACAGGTTTGGAGAGCCCTGGCGTAGGGTCTAGGCCAGGATTGCCCAATCGCAATTACATTCAGCTGTGGCCCCAAAATTTAGCAAAAAAATATAAAAACAAATCTATACAATTTTCAACTGTTTGTCAAATACTATCTGTTTGGGATTCCTGCGGTGAATTTGCTGTGTACAAATTATAAATAACTATGTTCCTGCACACCGACCATCTGCTCAAGAAAAAAATTATAATAATCGGCCCACAGCTGAATGTAATTGGGGACCCCTGTAGATTTGGGATTGGGCCACAAACTGCTAGGACTACTGCTTTAAATATATAYTTATGACACGTCATTTTATAGCAACTCTACTCTCACTCTTCTGCATTCCAATCAAGGGATATGAGCAGGGCGGAACACAATCGTGAGAGCGACACAGCCCATAATGACAGCTTTGAAAGAATGGAGTTAGCTACATTGTTGGAATCCTTTCCAGACGTTCTGAACGTTCTGTCTAGCACATTGTTGCGCATTTTCACCGCAACTTTCCATGAACATACCTCTGTCACTCACTGTCCATTCTCCCTCATTTGTTATAAACCATCTGCCAGTGCAGTAGCAATTATCAAGCTCTGTCATGATTCAATGATCTATGTTTATGACACGACGGACAAAATGCTGTTTTAAGATAGCCAAACAATATGATTGAATAGGAGTCATATACATTTAAGTTTTTCCTCAACCCTGCCGTCAAAGACCATCAGTTGAAAGGACCACTGGAACTTGACCGGTGTCGTGAGCTACCAGCAGCAAGCTTGAAGAGAGAGTAGCGCTGTATGCTGCTAGTTACCATGCACAAAGTAATACATTCCATTTATATACTCACTTTCTTAAGATTGCATGTCACCCYTGAGAAATGTGTTCTCTGGCCATGATACCAAGGTGAAAAAGGTTTAATTCATCCGGAAGCTAACAATTGAACGGAGACAATGTTCTCTGTCGCGAGTTTAGCCCAAACGCTTCTCCTCTACSGTACAGACTCAGTGCTGAAAAATAGCAATTTTACTTCCGGGAGAGGCTATACGGACCAAAGGTGTGCATATAAATAATTGATATTGACACGGTGCCCTGATTGATGACTTATGTCGCACAGCGACAGTCGAGACGAATAAATTCGGTTGTCAGTCCTCCTGATGAGCCTTCCTGGCTATCCGTCCTGAAAAGTTGCTTCGTCGAAACCCGGAGCTGACAAGGTAAAAATATGTCATTCTGCCCCTGAACAAGGTAGTTAACCCACTGTTCCCCATTTTTTTATTTTTTTAAATAATTTTCGTTGTTTGACATGCGACTAAATCACCAGGAAATCAGCTCAGTTATTTTAATTTAGAAAATCTGTAACCAAGTAATCACASGCATAAATAGAGGCATGTGATTTTATCCCAACGTAATCAAGGTTTAGTGTARATATGTTTGGGATTCTTGCGGTCAATMTGCAGTGTACAAATTATTTATCCTGATGAGCCCTTCCCAGCTAACTAGTTMATGCTTGTGGCTAGACACTTCAGCGAGAATTTGAAATTTGTCTGCCSAAGTTGGGACTTGTGAATGTTTTTATCGGAGTAATTGATTTTTTTACAAACATGTAGCTAGACATTAATGTTGTAGTTTTACATTTTGGGTGACACTGCAATAAATGATTAGCCTAAGAGTAGGACCAGATTCAGTAAATCACTTCAGCCTAAAGTAAATTGAAATGCATTTGCCAAAATGATATAATTACTCCTGTCTTTTCAGAAATAAATTAAATTCTTAAATTCTACACCAGAAAGCATGACTTAGCCAGGATCATTAGCTTCTTTTAAAGCTGTGGATTGTTTCAAATTACAAGCGTGTAGGCCTATACGGTTGTGTGGCGAAGACATTGGTGACTCTCTCCGGAATGTGCTGAGCTGTCTCCCGCCAGTTCTTGTGCAGTCATTGTTTTATTGTGTTAATTGTTTGCCATTTTATTGTTTATTTTGATCAATTCCCCATTACCTGTGACCAGTAGTAAATGTACCGTTAATCGTGTCATTTCGTTACATAAATTTATGTTAATGCATAGATTAATTAGTCCTACAGTCATTTACCGTTCTTATTCTCAGAGTGGAAACTTTTGCAGAGTTCACAACCTGTTACACTTGTGAGAAACAAGCTTTGGTTTATTTCATACCATCATTTACGAATTTTGTCAAATGTTTCATTGCATTTTGGTTGGAGCGCTCCATGTGAGCAATGAGTGTATTTTCTCTGTCATCTTAATGTTAACGGAACGCTTGCGCCTGAGCACCTATAGAAGTAGACTAACTGGTCTGCTGCGTGCAAATTTAGGAAAGTGCCCATTTGGGGATGTTCAATTTCTGCTTGTCTTCTCAGCACCACTAATAAGCTGCGCTTCTCAGTAATTTTTTTCTTCTCCTCACACAGTAAGTCAACGAAGTCCTTTTTATTTTTTTTATGATAATAATTCTACATACTATTTGTAAAATCTTTCCAACACTCTCCCCCTTGATAATAACCAGGCCTTGGTGTGAAAGAGCAAAATGTAATACCATATATCCAGTGGTAACGTGATAAAATACCTGAAACACATTTCCCTTTGTGCAAAATCAGCTGTGTTTGTCCGGAGCTCACTGGTGCAGGAAACCGAGGGCCCGGAATAGTCTAGTTGATACAATGTTGCAAGTTCGCTGGCTGGACCTTCGTATATAAACAGTRATTGGGCCGGAGCCAGTTGATTGATTTGATAGGCTACGATGTTGCACTTCATAGCTCAAGTCAAACAGATAGAAAAGGAGGCAGACAGATGGAGTAGAGCGATGAATGCGTTTATATTTGTCAGCTTTCTGTATTTTTACTTAGTTCACAGTGGAAGTTATCTGCCTACTGCTACATTGGCCAGGGGTCTCCAACAGGTCGACCGCGTAGCTCGTAGCCCACCTATGAGTAGCTCGCCAAACAATTCTGAAAGTACCTGCAATTTCCACGTGTTCCACAGCAAACTGTCATAAACAAATCTCACAAGTAGGCCCTATTAGACACCGCAAACTCCCAGCTAATATCTAATCAACATTGACATTATCCCACCCCTGGTTTGACACTATTGGCTTAAAAATCCAAACCTAACACAATATCTGCCCATTTCCAACAATATTGCCCCTGTCTGTCTGTGGGGCGCACTTTTGTTAATCACTCCACGTGTAGCCAGTTGATGTGATAACCATCTTGTGAGTTTAAAAAAAATACTTTCTCCAAAACCTTCTCAACTAAATGTTAATTGCAAAGTAGGCTTACCTGGCAGAAGTGTATCATGAGTAAGTATATAATTTGTATCTACACTGAACAAAAATATAAACGCAACAATTTCAAAGATTTTACTGACTTACAGTTCWTAAGCAATTCAGTCAATTGAAATTAATTAATTAGGCCCTAATCTATGGATTTCACAAGACTGTGAATATATATGGATCTGTTGGTCACAGATACCTTAAAAAATAGGCCTCATGATCTCGTCACAGTATTTCTGTGCATTCAAATTGCTGTCGATAAAATGCAATTGGTTGTTGTCCGTAGCTAATGCCT